>NC_088879.1:28278865-28503763 GCF_032884065.1 Artemia franciscana | reverse complement strand
ATATTCTCTTGCAAACCTTGTGGAAGATGATTAATATAAATCAAAAATAAAAGTGGACCTAATACTGAGCCTTAGGGGACACCAATATCAATAAGACTTTTTAAATTAGTCATTTTTTTCATTTACATCTACTGTGACCTTGCATCCACACAGGTATGATTTAATAATTCGTAATCCTCTCCCTCTTATGCTGGAATTTATCATATTGTCAAGAAGAATTTCATGATTTAAAGTGTCAAATGCTTTTTTATAAAATAGAAAACAGTAGCCACATGGAAATCATCATCTAAAAAATCATTTATTTCTAATAAAAGAGCTGCAACTGCATATTCTGTCAAACAGTTTACCCTAAATCCAAATTGATATTTGGTAAAGAAATTCATTTTATCCAGATAGCTAGAAATCCTCTCTTTAAAAAATTTTTCAAACACTAGATAATGGCAATAAAATTACAATTAGACAATAATTACTTACATCTGATTTATCACCTTGTTTATACAACAGAATTACTTGGGCAATTTTGCATCTACTAGGAAATATACCTGAATTGATACTCAAATTGAAAATGTGGAATGATTCCTGCTCATTAGAAAAGAGACTTCACGACCTGTCAAGGGACTTTTAGAGGTGAAAAAAGGGACCAAAGTGGGATGGGATTTTGATTGCTGTTCATGGTCAAAAAATTCCTTTGCTCATGAATCAGAAATGGTGGCCAATTCACCATAAGAATCATCATATTCATGAGCCTTAAAAGGAACTCATTTTTGTTGGAGATAGGCAGATGTCTTTGCTTTTCCATTTTCTTTTTGTTCAAACTTTCAGTTATGTTCATTAGAAAAAAGATATATAAAAATAACTAAAAGACTAGTAACAAGTAAATACAATCCATAAGACTTCAGTTTGCAAGCTTGCAAGGGGGTCAGTTACCTCCTCAACAATTACTATATAGCAACAATTACTATATAATTACTATATAGCTATATTATCTAAAGAAGGTCTTTCAAATATATCATGCTTCAGCTTTCAAATATACCATGTCCCAAATAGGGCCTTAAGGAACTTTCTGCACAAAAAGGGGTTTCATGGACTTATTCCAAGCCCTAGGATTGAGCAAAGTTTTTAAACTGAAAAAAAAACTTTCCTTGTATTTCATTTAAGCACAAGATCTATTTTGCAAGGTTTCAGTTTTATATAACAAAGATTTTTAAAGGTCACCAAAGGTCAGTGCTTTCTAGAAGGAGAAGATGTGGACAAATGTCAAAAGACTTTCTAGGGACATACTTTAGTCTGTAGATCCACCCCTAAAAGTTCCATTTTCTTCATCTAACCCTTTTAATATAGCAAATATTAGCTTGTTATGGCACTTAGTATTTACCAAATGACATATAACAATTGCAAATTCTGTTGGTTCCAGTTTTGCTAGTTTAGGCACTTCCAGATAAGCTAGGACAATGCAATTTGGCAGGTGTATCAGGGACCAAACCAGATTAATTTAGAAATAGCCATTTCCCCAATTCAACCATCTAGGGAGGGAGTGGGATGATGGTTAATTTGGAAAAATTAGAAAAAATGAGGTATTTTTAACTTATGAACAGATGATTAGATCTTAATGAAATCATATATTTAGAAGGACATTGTATCTCAGAGCTCTTATTTTAAATCCCAACTGGATCTGGAGATATTGGGGGGAGTTGGATGAGGAAAACTAAAATCTTGGAAAATGCTTCAAGTGGAGAGATTGGGATGAAACTTGGTGGAAAAATAAGCACAAGTCCTAGATTCATGATTGACATAGCCAAAAGATTTAGCCCTTAAAGGGTGCACAGTACCAAAAGCATAAAAAAGGCATCAAGTCATATGTTCACTTTTAACCTTGCTAAATTATGTTGTAAACTGCAAATAAACCAATTCCTTTTTCAGTAAAATTCTAGTTAATTGACTTCTTGCTATCTTGGAAAGGGTTTAGGTTAGGAAAATCAAACTTTCAGGGATGGGTCTACAGGCTAAAGTACGTCTTGGGAAGGTATTTTAAAGTACCCACCTCTACTCCTTCTCCCTCTACAGGGCTCAGAAATTTGCCTACATGACAGGTCTATACCAATTGAAATTTTGACAAAACAACATTTTACCTTAATGTTCAGTTACTAGTTGCTTTGTCTCTGCCTTTAGTTCTGAAAATGCAATTCCTGTTATTTGAATAGAATTTGAGCCATATCAATGTTTTTTTTTAATTTAGGAAATGTATTTGCATATCTTTAAAACCTTATAAAACGGAATTGGGCAAAGTTATGAAGCTGAAAACAATTTTGTTGTACTTCAATTAAGCAGAAGATCTATTTGCATGGTTTCACTTTTAGGTAAAATTATAGTTAATTGACTTCTTGCTATCTCAAAAAGGGTTTAGGTTAGGAAAATGAAACTTTCAGGGATGAATCTACAGAATAAAGTATGTCCTGGGAAGGTATTTTGAAGCAACTACCTCCACTCCTTCTCTCTCTAGAGGGCCCTGACCTTTGATGACCTTTAAAAATATGTGTGTTATAAAAGTGAAAACTTATAAAAATATGTGTGTTATAAAAGTGAAACCTTGCAAAATAGAGCTTCTGCTTAATTCAAGCAAAACAAAATTGTTTTCAGCTTCATAACTTTGCTCAATTCCATTGTATAAGGTTTTAAAGATATGCAAATACATTTCCTAAATTAAAAAAAAAACATTGATGTGGCTCAAAATTCTACTCAAATAACAGGAATTTCATTTTCAGAACTAAAGGCAAAGAAAAAGCAACTAGTAACTGAAAATTAAGGTAAAATTTGTTTTGTCAGAATTTCAATAGGTATAGACCTGTCATGTAGGCAAATTTCAGGGCTCTCTAGAGAGAGGAGTAGAGGTCAATACTTTAAAATATCTTCCCGGGACATACTTCAGCCTGTAGACCCATCCCTGAAAGTTTCATTTTTCTAACCTAAACCCTTTCTGAGATAGCAAGAAGTCAATTAACTAGAATTTTACCCACTTTTATAACACATATATTTTTAAAGGTCAGGACCCTCTAGAGGTAGAAGAAGTGGAGGTAGTTGCTTCAAAAATACCTTCCCAGGACATGCTTTAGCCTGTAGACCCATCCCTGAAAGTTTTGTTTTCCTAACCTAAACCTTTTCTGAGATAGCAAGAAGTCAATTAACTAGAATTTTACCCATTTTTCTTAACATTGTATATTAATACATATCATTTTAAGGGCTGAAAATGAAATTTTCAAAAGCAGCAATTAGTAGGCAAGCCTACTTTAAGAAAGAGCTTTAAAAGAAAGCATTAAAGAGTTTAGGCTATAAAAATTCCACTAAGCTATGTAACCTAATTGAGCTAAGTAAAGCCTATTTAAATCAAAAAACAAACTTATTAGGTCCCTGGCTACAGTTAAAATTTGGCCCCTGTTATTGTCCCCCCCCCCCTCTCCCAGCCCATGCAAGTTCTTTTTTTATCTGATATCTATCCTAAAACGGAAATTTAGCCTTTTTCTCTGCCTTACAACATAACTTCACTCAAAATATTACTGTTGTGGCTAACTTACATGGCTGCTCTTTAAGAAGGTAAAATGGCCCTGTGTGAAGGATTATTGGTGTCTTCCCAAGAGCAATTGTAGTCTTCAATGTCCCTGATGAAGAATCCTGGCGTGGCATACTAGGAGATCTAGAACCTGTTGGTGAAGCCTTGAATTCATACATGTTCTGGTCCATAATCATTAGAATGATAAAGATTTGATGTTTAAATAGTTAGTCTGATAGAGATATACAAAACAATTTTCTATCTAGCTAGTTTGAGACTAAAAAGTTCAAAAGAATAGGTAGCGTAGCTTAATATCCATGACCACATTAATTATGGTTATCGAAATTCAGCTACGCTATTTTCATTATTTTATTATTAGAATTGCTAATGACAAGGATTTGTATAATATTATAAGACAGCTCCTTAACCCTAAGATCAAAGGAAATGAGGTTTATTTTCAACATGCTCCAAGTCATAAAGGCAGTAAAGGCTTCCATGTTAACTCCTAGTCCTTCCTCTGACCTCAATACACGAGATATTATCAGGCAAAGATCCAATGTTAATCACAGTAAATTAATTTTGTCTCCATTTCTTACAAGATTAAATACGCTATATTACCGGCTGAAATCAGGTGCTCTTCTTCTAAATAGCTTTTTATTTAAATGGAAGCTACATCATTCCCCTTTATGCCGAGTCTGCTTTTCAGCAGATGAAACAATCCAGGATTTATTTAATTGCCAAGCTCAAAGTGAGGAGACTATTGCTCTTAAGCTTTTCTGATCCTTGGCTAAGATTCCAAATACTTATACAGCTATCCTGGATTCTAACCTGCCATGGGAAATTGATCGTAAAATATTAAAGGCAGCAAATGATATCTGAAAGAGGAGAAATATTGTTTAGTAATGATTAAAGCTTGAAGAAGTCAATTTTTAAAAGTACGTGATTTATTTATAGTATTTGATTGTGCAGAAGAGAGCGGGAATGAGTAGGAAGAGCCGTATTGGTACCGGCCGGCCTAGTACCCTTAAACTGCTGGGACAGGTAGCTCAGGTACTCGCACTTCCCACAATCAATAACAGTGTAATATTGTTCATAATTGCATATATTCATTGTTTGCAGAATGGAGGAGAACTGCACTTCCAGTGGCTTGTTTTTCTGAAGAAGAAGTCAAAGAGGTGTTAGTCCATATACCCCCCAACAATTTTTGGAACTGGTTTATTATTTTGTTTAAAATTTATTTTATTTATTGTTTATTTAGTTTAATTATTAAAACCCTAAATTTCCTGCTATGTAATAGTAAAAGTAATTAGAATTTGGCAGAACTGAAAAAAAGCTGATTACCTTTTTGCATTTACTGGAATTCATAGAATGGCTGCGAAAAGCCTCTAAAATATTTTGGATAGATTTTTCTGGAGAGTAGAAAGCAGGAAGATACATTTTCTCTTTTTGATTGTTAATAAAAAATAATTCTTTGTACAAAAATATTTGTCTTGCGCGCCGGTATTAAGTTAGACGTAAAGAGAATTTTATAGTAGAACGTTCCAAATTCATATAGCTGAATTGTTCAAAATGAAATTCAACACACTTTCGTGATAGTTCCAGCAATAGCTTAACATTATTAGTAGTAAAAATACGAAATCAGGGGGCCCTTGCTTCTTCCCCATAGCTTCTCTGATTATTTGCTAGATTTCATAAATACTATCTTTGGATATCTAATTGAAAAATAAAAGGAACCATCTTTGGAAATCTAATTGATCTTTGGAAATCTAATGGATGGAAATCCATCTTTGGAATACCATATTGGGAAATCTAATTGAAAAATAAAAGGAAGAATCATCTAGAGCAACTAACAGTTGAAATACGCATTTTAGAAGGAAAACCTGTCCATTCACAAAAATTTGCATTCAGAGCCGATTCAGGAATGGTAACTATTGCCGCAATAATAAACTTATCTTAAAAGTTAAAGCCTATGACGGAAATAACTTCACATGAAATTCACAAATGAGCTTTAAACCCAACAAAATGATTACAATTAAAAAGTACGTTATTGTAATTAACATGATTGTAAAATACATCATTAGAGGTCTTCAGCCCGCATTTTGAAAACCCGAAAGAATCATATCCTGTGTATTGCTAATTTGTTTCAATTTCTGTTTTTTGTCCAAAACCGCAATATTTTAGAAACCTGTTTAATTTTTCTTTAGAGGCAAACGCTTACATCTATATGCGTTTTAGAAATTCTTCTCGATAACACCATGGTAAAGTACCTTATTGCACCAAAACCATTGGTACCATTTCTGGAGTGAAGATGATTGGGAAGATTACAAGTTTGTTGTTGAAATTTCATAGTCAAAGACCCTTAACCGAAGGGTTACCGTCCACACTATTGACAACTCATTTTCCCAGTCCCCCTCAGTAAGTGAAAATATAAAATTGTGTGTCTACAAAAGAAATTAAAGAAAATTTTTATTAAAAGTTAATTGAGGAATAATTATTTTTCTTTGTTAATTTTAAAGTTAACATTCATTACGGAAACCAATTTAAAGAAGTTTTGAAATTCAGCTTGAGACCTCTTAAAAATGGTTACAGATCAAAACGAAAAGTGCAGAATCAGAATTCCCAGGGTGGAAAATCCTCACTTGAAGGTTCAGTTCCCAGATTGAAAACAATTATGATTAATAAGTCAGACATCAGCCCTATAGATAGTTGTAGTAATAGGGGCAGACTGGTAAAGAGCAAACCACTGTCCTTGGTAACTAAAATATTCAGCGAAATTGTGTCATTAGAAAAATGTCACAAATTCTTTTGGGGACTTTTTTTTAAGCTATGATTTCTTTAGGTCCATGTAGCTTTGGGTTTCTGTTCCATATATGTTAAAAAAAATTCAAAATTACTTTTTACTATTGCCTATTCCCAGAATAGAGATAACATCGGACTAAAATCTTCCCGAGAGAGAAGACCAAAAAAAATTTTCAGTCAAATTTTTTTTTTCCATTGGGTAGAAATTTTAATAGAATGCAGACTCTGATAAGGGGATATAAGTCCCCAAGCCCTCCCAAAAAGTTGTTGATATTTCAGGTCTGCCAAATATCCCCCTCAAACTTTACTTTTTATGTAGATCTACCATTCAAAGGTTCTTTACACATACCATTGCAGTCACAAGCTACATTTAGATCCCCTTAATAGACCCCGAGTCTTTATTTCTTTTGCAAACTCTAGAGTGGAAATTTTTCTCTGATGTAGTTGAAATCTAAATAGGATTTAGCTTCTACTCTAAGTCTCCACAAAACAAAAAAGGGAGGGAAATTCTTTTACAAATATAACAAAAATCCAAGTACGCCAAAGCGAGGAATTTCTGAGCCCTCGTTGGATTTTGTTTTAAATCTCTGAAACATAATTTGTCAAATTTATGTATTTTGATTACTTAAGGTGAATCTTACACTGTTTACCACTTTGTTAGTGGCTAAATTATGTTTGTATTTGTAGTATAACTGGGGTTTCATTTGCATTTAAAAAAAAAATTCAGATTCCCTGAAATTTCACGCTGAAACTTTTCTATAATACATTTTATAATCTAAATATGCGTAAAAGAAAAAAAAAGAATCTCAACGAAAAGTTTTTAGCCAAAAAAAATTCTCAGAATTTATATTATTTTCCTGTAGCAACGTGAAGGTTTTTAGAAGAATTTACCTATGTGCCAGCAATGGTTCAGGAGGATCTTCTTCTTCTTCTTCTGAAAAGTAGTCGAAAAAGATGAAACAAAATTATCAAGAATCGATGAAGACCCTGCTCTAAGAATTTGTCTTTACTGTACACTTGAATATTCTGACAACTCTTTCGTTTTTGATGTCATGACAAATCGAAACGCACTGTTTAAAATACATATCCTTTAAAATAAAGCGTAAATGTTTCTTCAGATTTTATTGGGGTAATAGCTCCGCTCTTGTTTTCAGTACTATTCGTACCTTCAAACTTTCAGAAATTGACACTTGAGCTAATTCCGGAGTGTTGTTCACTTGTTTCTCTTACTTACAATAAAATATAGAAGCAGGATTCGATGGATAGCCATTGCTTAAACATGGGACGCATACTGTACGTACGGGGAGCCAAAGACATTTTGTTTTTGCTGTTTTATAGTTTATGCCTATTTTTGCTATAGGTGGTGCTTTCTATGCAAGTTCTCCTGATGCTATTCGGTAAGCGAGTGGATCTTGCTTACCATATTCAGTGGAAACAAATAGAGTGGCACTTAAGCTGACGGATTAAATAACCTTTGAAATTGTTATCCATATGACAAATTTGGGATAATTTTCTGGAAACTTCTTAGGGAGGTAGGAGGATGGAGGTAAGGAGGTAATTTAAAACCTAACTTGGCGCCATATTCGGAAAAAACTGAAGTTGACCTAAAAGGTGGCGGCATCTAAGTTTCACAGAGTTATTTTTGTCACGCTCCTTTGATATTTAAGAAAGTCTAACAGAAGTTAATTAAAAAAATGTTTCCCGAGGGAAGAAAAGAGTAGAGTTGAAACTTAAAGTGAACAAAAATTAGTGATTCGTAGCATATGCAAAATACTAATATATCCATAAAACTAGCTCAAAATAACCAACTCATAATATTTGCCTATATTTGTAAAATCTGAAAATATAGCCCTTTACTGGTATTAAATAATAAAAAACAAGTTTTTCAACGGAAAATAAGAAGCGACATTAAAATTTAAAACGAACAGAAATTACTTCGTATATGAAAGGGGATACTTCCTCATCAACGCCCCACTCTTTACACTAAAGTTTGACTCTTTCTCTTAACTTTACTTTTTAAAACAGTAAAACGCTTTAGCGTAAAGAGCGGGGCGTTGATGAGGAAGCATCCCCTTTCATATACGAAGTAATTTCTGTTCGTTTTAAGTTTTAATGTCGCTCCTTACTTTCCGTTAAAAAAACTTGTTTTTTTTTATTTAATTTCTGAACGTTTTTGAATCAATGCATGTTTTGATTTTGGCTCTCCGCAGATGAATAATTAAAACGAAATTTGCATATTTATTTTTTTGCTAAATGGCTTTCTCATAGTTTTGATCGAATGATTTTGAGAAAAAAAGAGCGGGGGAGGAGGCCTAGTTGCCTTCCCATTTTTTGGTTACTTAAAAAGGTAACTAGAACTTTTAATTTTTTTACGAATGTTTTTATTAGTAAAAGATACACATAACTTACAAATTAGCTTACGTAACGAAATTCTCTATTATCTTCTTTTTATTACGCATATGAAGGGGTTCACCCCCTCGTCAATACCTCGCTCTTTACACTCAAGCTTAAATTTTGTCCCAATTTTTTAAGAATGACCAGTGAATCACAAAAGCCGTAGAATAAATAGTTGAAATTACTAAAATACTTTAGCGTAAAGAGCAAGGTATTAGGAGGAGGTGAGCCCATCATATGCGTAATAATTTCTGTTCGTTTTAAGTTTTAATGCTTCTCCTTACTTTCAGTTGAAAAAAACTTTTTCATATTTAATTTTTTTATTGCTTTTTTTAAATAATGCTAGTAAATTTTACGCTCTTTTCATGAAAATTTTCTTCCCCCATGACAAATTGCTCCTAGGAAAGTTCCCCCAACATATCCCCCTCTTCTTAACCCCCCCCTCCAACCTAGAAATGCCCCTGAAAACGTCTGTGAACTTCCAAATAACCATTACTATATGTAAGCACTGGTCAAAGTTTGTAATTTGTGGCCCCTCCCACGGGGACTGTGGGAGTAAGTCGTCCCCAAAGACATAGGTATAAGGTTTTTTGAATATGCTGAATAAAATGGCTATCTCAGAATTTTGATCTGGTGACTTTGGGAAAATAATTAGCGTGTGAGGGGGCCTAGGTGCCCTCCAGTTTTTTTGGCCACTTAAAAAGGGCACAAGAAATTTTCATTTCCGCTAGAATGAGCCCTCTAGAAAGAATTTAGGACTACTGGGTCGATAAACCCTGAAAAAAAAACAAAACAAAACAAACAAACAAACAAACAAATGAACACGCATCCGTGATCTGCCTTGTGGCAAAAATAAAAAATTCCACATTTTTATAGATAGGAGCTTGAAACTTATAAAATAGGGTTCTCTGATACTCTGAATCTGATGGTGTGATTTTCGTTAATATTCTATGACTTTTAGGGGTTGTTTACCCCTATTTTCTAAAATAAAGCAAATTTTTTAAGGCTCGTAACTTTTGATGGGTAAAACTAAACTTGATTAAACTTGTATATTTAAAATCGGCATTAAAATTTGATTCTTTTGATATAGCTATTGATATCAAAATTCCGTTTTTTAGTTATGGTTACTATTGAGCCGGATCGCTCCTTGCCACAGTTCGTTACCACGAACTGTTTGATGATAGAAAATTACTGGTATAAATGTTGAACCACTCCCCAATCACATAATCAGATGCATCATCAACCCCTTAGGTCTCAAAGGGTATCCACAAGAAATGCAATGGTTAAAATCAGAAATCAGGTCACCTAGTTCACCAATTTATTCAATTGGCTGCTTCGTTTGTTTGAGTGAATGAAAAAAATCTTTTATTTCTCAGTTGTTCTTTAGTATCCGTCTTTGGCAGTTCAATTTTGTTTGGATTTTAAGCAAATCGTGGATATTGGCGAATAACTCACTTTATTGTTTGCTTGGTATTTGATTTTAATTGTTTAAATTTTTGATCTTTTATTTAATTTTTAGGCATTTTTTTTTTCATCGGTTCTGTTGTACTTTCCACACTTGTTTTTTCCTTGATCTTATTATTTTGTTCGCGCTGAAGAAGAGAGGTGGTTGTTCTCTCGAAATATTCGCTTTCTGTGTTTTCTTCAGTATTTTCATTTGGCCTTTAAGAACCCCATTTTCGATCGTTTCCTTTCCTTATGATAGAAAATTTATCTTCCAGCTAGCGGATTAATCGAACCACCAAAGATTTTACCAAACATTCAGAGATCAATTACAGAAAAAAATTGCGTCATTTTAATTTACTTTTCATATTACGGAATATCCATGTGACTTAATAAGTTTATGAGTTAATCAATGTCTGAAACTAAAGTTTAAGAAATTGAAAGCGTGTTTGACCAGAAGAGCTTATGAAAGACTCAGTTTCTATTTTTTGTTTAGAATAATACAACTAATGACTAGTTCCATTGAGTGAACAAATCTCATAAAAAACTGAATTATTTTAATTCGATGATCGATTTCACAATGTGATTTTCAATAAAAAAAATTCTATTGTTTGCACGGGAAAACAATTAAAATTAATAGTTTTAATTTAGAAACTTCGACGTCAAAGTAATAATAAATAATTGCGAGTCACTGGTAAAATCATAAATTCAAACATCATCGACGTTTACTTCCTCATCACTGTCATCAGTTGATATATTCATTTCTTCAGGGGATTGACTAGTTCTTTCATGAAGTTTTTTATGCTCCCTTAAGTGGCATTTGCGAGTAAAAGCACGCAAGCAAACCGAACAGGTGAACGGTTTGATTCCTGTGTGTGACTTTTCATGCGCCTTTCGATTTTCCTTACGAGCAAAACGCTTATCACACATTCTGCATCCATAAGGTCGCTCACCACTGTGAATTCTCATATGCGTCTGAAGGTTTCTCTGCTCACCGAAAAGTTTTGAGCAGACATCACAACGAAAGCAGGTATCAGATTTATGGAGTTTGACATGACCCTGCAGATTTGAAAGACACGGGAAATCCATTCCACAGTGCTCACATTTGAACTCCTTCGATTCTGGTTCTTTTGCCAGGGCTTCATGAACATTCTTAAAATGCATTATCATTGTTGAGCCTTCAGAAAATGTAGCAGAGCACTCTGGACATTTCACAGGACTTGACACATTATCATGAATTAATCTATGATGACTCAGCATAGACAATGATGGAAAACACTGATAACATTCTTCACATCTGAATTCTCTTGGACTTTTTTGTTTATGAGACGTTGCGTGGTGCTCTAGCTCAGAAGAAAAGAAGAACTTAAGGCCACAGTCATTACAAGTATAAGGACGGCTAGATAGGTCATGTTCAATGGTATGTCTCTGCAAGGACATCCCTTGGGTGAAAACCGCACTACAGACGCTGCAGGGATAGCTCGCTGAGTCAACATGTGAATGCTCTATTAAATGCAGCTGCAGCTGGACTACATTTTCGAAACTCTGTTTACAAAGCATACATTCTGGAGTTTTCCCCACAAGAAGATGAGAAAAACTATGCTCTCTTAGCTCTTGTTCCGTTGAAAATTTTGAGCTACAATGCGTACAGCTTACAGGCTTGCTTTCACTTTGGATATGAAACTGCATATGGAGCTCGAGCTCCGGGACAGACCCAATATTTTGTCGGCAAATAATACACAAAAATGGCATTTCACCAACATGCAAATTTGTGTGTCTTTTAAAATCATCCCTGTTTGTAATCACAGCCTTACAGCTTGAACATTGCGGTTGGCCCTGATTTTTATAGTGTTTCAGCTTATGTTCAGCCAACTCAAATGGAGACCCAAAATAATCATCACATATATTGCACTTAATACGAGTCGTAGAATTATTCATTGCATGGTGCAATTTTATGTGGTTCTCTAATTCACTGTAACTTCGGAAAACTTCACCACAGACGGAGCAAGGTCTAATTTCTGAATGAGTTGATTGAATATGGAGTAAAAGCATAGCGGTTGATGTAAATTGCTCATGGCAGGTTTCACACTTGAATTGAGCTTGGTACCCATAGCCAGGGTGAATACCATGTTCTGTTTGAATATGCCTTTCAAGAAGAAACTCTACTGAAAAAGTTTCAGCACAAATTGTGCATCGAAAACTCGGCATTGGGGAGTGAGATGTTTTGACATGAAGAGTAAATTCAGTTTCCGATTTGCATATTACTGGACACACCGTGCATCTGTAGACTTTACATTCATCACTGTGCTTTACAGCGAAGTGCACTTGAATTGCAACCTTTGAATCAAAAACCTCTTCACAAAGAGAACATTTAAATAAATGATGGGCATGTATATCTAGCAAGTGCTTTTGCAGCTCATCTGGCTTAGCAAACGTTTTTACACAAGCTTGGCAGCCGTATTCAACAGAAGTTGTTAAAATATGGGAAGCAGCATGAGCGTCAGCTTGACTGGAACTGAACCCTGCCATGTCTAATCCACATTCAGTGCAAGCTATTCTCTGTGGATACAAGCCTTGTGTCATCCTTAAAGCTGTTTCCCAATGACTTTTCAAATGGATGCTGTAGCTCTCAACATCACAAAAAGACAGAGGACATTGTGGGCAAGTCAACTGGGGCTCACCGAGTGAATCTTTGGTGATTTCGGATGGGATTCCGTTTAAAGCTGGGTATCTCACAAATGAGGGGTAGTAAAGTCGCAATGCATCAACAGCATTGTGTGAAGAAAAAATATGTTGCTGTAGTGTAATAGGAGATGTGAATCTTGCACTGCAAAGGCTGCAGAATAAAAGACGCTGGACATACGAGGGCGTCATGTCCATTTGTCTTGGTGATGCTGCTTGTTCTGCTCTGTTTTCTGCTTTTGACTTAGCACTATTACTACCAGGGGATGAAGTTTGGCTTACAGTGCTACAGGATGGACCTGAAAAAAAAACACAACATGAACACCACAAAAGGCAAAAATATTTGAAGTATGATAAATAAAGTATATAATTGTTAAAAAATTTTAAAGATAAAACACAATTAAGATAGGTAAAGAGAGCAAAAGAGATATCATGAAATAGATTTTCCATTCTGGTTTTTATCTATTATAATCTTATTGATCTTCGTCACTATATGAGACCCCTCCACAAAATATTATGCAATTTGGTGATATATTAGTCATAAGAATAGATGCCAGGGTTAACTTTTGAGACAGGGGATAGTCTTTCGAACCAAGGTGAGAGAGTCTAGTTGAAATAGGAAGAACATACAAATTTTCAGCTTTGTATAATCAAGCAAAAAACCCTAAAGATAACTTTCTATGGTTGAGAATACCCAATCTCTAAATAAAAAGTCACAAGCCCTTTCTGTATCAGAAGGGGCATAAAAATAAGCAGCCAAACAGCTTGTGCCAAAAGAATTTTATGAGCTTTAAACTATTTTGTGCATATACAATTCTAAAATATGGTCATATTAGAAAAATGAAAGATAATAATAAAATAAACTTTTTGAACTAATTAATTTTCCAAAACCCTGCAACCCAGCCACCATTTGAAGGCTGTGCTCATAAAAAAAGGCATAGTGTACTATTAGAAAATAAGTTGAGGATAAAACAGGTACCTCCCCTTTGAAATTTATTTTATCAAATCTGATTGGTTTTAGGCTCTCTCAATTTTTCCTGTGAAAGTTTTGAATTTGTGTATAGTCTAGTCCTACAACAAGGAATTGGGGATGGGAGTTCAGAAATAGTCAAAATCATTAAATATTCCAATTATGTCATTATGAAAATTGGCATCATTCATATTTCCTCTTATACTATGACCAATTTGTTAACAACAATACAAGGAGGGCCACCCCCCAAGACAGGGGTGGATCCAGGATTTTCTTTAGAAGGGGGGCGGTTGCTTCGATAAACTTACGAACAAACAAATACTTGCAATTTAAAAGCAACCTCGACAATTATGTGTCGTAGGTAGGTAGTGGAAATAGTCGTAAATTTAATCTAAAATCTGGTGAAGGTTAAAGATTTAATAAATCTGCTGAAATAAATATGGTATAAAAATATTGACATAAAAAATGGTAAGTTATAAAAAGAATCCTGCCATAGGAAAAATAAAAAAACTGTTCGCCATGTATAAAAAAATATGATATTTAATATTTTCTGTATAATTTTTTGCCTTTGCACTCTTGACCGCTATAGCGAGTGATTAAGCTTTTTATTGTCAATAAAAATCAGTTTTGAACCATCTTTTGAGGTTATGTACTCTTTGTGACAAATTGTATAGGTCAAAACATTTAGCATGTATATTCAATATTTATAACGAGATATAGCTTGTATATTCGTAAAAGATATATTAAAGATTAAATATTAATTCTTTTAGGGGTGTAATAAGAAAAACAGAACGAGGAGATAGAAATGCATAAAAGACATTTAAAACGAGGGTTTTAAATATAGGCAATAAAACATTCACTAATCACTGTTTATTTTTAAAAATAGTGTTTTAATAAACAGTGTCAACTTTGACGAAATCTTAAAAATTTACTAATAAAAATTTTACTATTCATAACAACTTAGTGTATCCTTCCACTTTTTAAAGTTTGACATACTTCACTTAAATTACATAATTCACAATTTTATAAGAAAGAGTCTATTTCTGTATTTCCACTTCCGCCATTTCTATTTATTGCACGGTCGATGTCTACCTCAATATTTTGGTGAACGTTTGTAATGGCTAGTCCTATCAGTCTAGAATACTGTGAGTCTATAGTCCTGTTAGTTTAGAGCTCATAGTGCTTCCTCTTCTATTCATCCTCAAATATTTCGAATAAAGACCAAAATCGTCAGAAAAATATGAACTCTAATAAAGATGCATGTAGGTATGTGCCTCAAACTAAT
Source organism: Artemia franciscana (assembly GCF_032884065.1). Classification (NCBI taxonomy): domain Eukaryota; kingdom Metazoa; phylum Arthropoda; class Branchiopoda; order Anostraca; family Artemiidae; genus Artemia; species Artemia franciscana. The sequence goes on along the minus strand of NC_088879.1, from coordinate 28,488,646 downwards.
TGAGTCAAATATTCCTTAAAAAATAAATAATTATGTGCTTGTTATTTTTTTATTTCATATGTATAGATTGGTGATTTAAATTATCGGGGTTTAAATCTGTGGTGGATTCCTAATTAATTTTTTTTTAATCTTGAAATTTTCAGATATTCAATTCAAAGTTTAAATCTTGACATATCTGTTGAGCACAAAAATAAAAATTTGAAATTTGACTCAGAATTAGCATTAAGTAAGAGAATGGTCCTGTAAAGATTTTAATTTATAAATAACTAATCGTGGAAATATAATTGGATGGCATGTATCAAAACCAGTATAAAATCCTCAGTGCTATATATATAGCAGTTTAGACAATTTTATGGACAAGTACATGCAATCCCTATACGAAAACATGACTATATTTTGTGACTGGTTGGTATTGAGAAGATGAGAAATTCTGAAGTAATATTGTAGTTGTATTCCGTTTCCGTGGTTAACTCAAGTTCTTTGAATTTCCCCTTTTTATTAACGTTTTATTATTAATTTGTTTGAAAAAAAATTGATGCAATCACACTGATTCAAACTGAGAATTCAGAGACCCATCTATACCAGCTAGATAAAAAAAAGTAAGCACATAATTATTGCCTACTTTTATAAACGATTTTTCGAAAATCGATTTTTCTTAAATGATCACTCCGAACTTTGAAGGAGTATTTCGACTTATATACTTAGTTTTAACTACATACTTACATGAACATTAATTAAGATTCTAGAGAGTTTGGCCTTTATTTTAATATTTTAGAACGAACAAAGAAGGTGATATGTCATATAATGCAGAGCTTTAATTAGATGAAAATAAGCAGTAGAGTGCCCACCATTTGCTCACCAAATTGCAAAACTTTAACTAATAATTTTGCACTTCTCATATAATTTACTTTCTATTATACAAATCCCCTAAAAACAACAATGTTGTAAAAACCACCCCGCTTCGCAAAAAAAGCAAACCCAAAAAATCAAAACAGACAGCCAAAAAAAGTAATGATATCAATTTCGTCGCCTCAGTGCCTTAGTAAGACTCGAAAACAAATTTTCGAGAGTAAAAAGAAGTTAATATTTTTTTTTTCGGCCCTGTTGTGAGAGCACAATCCTGAAATATCATTTCGACAGCCTAAAGAAGTTAGGATTTTAAATTTCCCCTCCTTATTATTTGTTTTTACCTCCCAGATTTTATCCTCCCAGTTGGCTTTTATGGTAATACGGACAGATTCCCTTGATAAAACTAAATTTAATTAAAAAATGCGCCCATCTCTGTCCCTCCTGGATCCATCAATGCCCCTAGACAAAGAAAAAAAAAAAAAAAAAAATAGATTATCTAGTCCCAGGTAGACATACATTTTTCATATTTACTCAGATTTGGGCTGAATATTTCAAATATATTCAGGGAAGACCCACCTCGAACTGCACCTTTTTTTAACAACGGTAATTTATTTTTGCAATTACTATTTGAAAAATCATGATTTATTGCTTCATTTGAAGAAATTAACGGCAATTTAGTTTTTTAAATGTAGAATGTAGAAAAAGACTAATGAAATACTAAGACTAAATAGTGAGAATCGAATGAGTGAGAAATAGTGAGAATTGAGAATAGTGAGAATGAATACTAAGACTAAATACTAAGACTAAATGAAATATTAAGAATAAGACTAAATGTGTATGTAGAAAAAGACTAATGAAATATGGAAGGATGGAGTCAGTGCCCTTAAAGTGTACATGAACGTGTTCCAAGAGTGATCCATGAAGAGCTTCTTATTTGTAGCCATGACCCTTGTGGATGTAAAGCGTTTAGTACCTACCTATCATATGTAAAGCACTTTGTGTAACTATATGAGTTAGTCTTGTGCAATTATGTGCATTATTATGTCTGTTTTTATTTTGCAATTGTTGTTTTTTCATTGTTATTGTTATGTATCATGATTTGTTATGTGTGTTATTACATGCTATTATTTCTTATAATTTTTTTTGCTTTGCCCAAAGCAGCTTTTGTTGCAATAAATATTTATCTATCTTTACAGGAAAATACCTTAAATTAGTTGACCAGGCGCATTAGGCCTTATGGGGTGATCTGTAAATCTCAGTTTGACAAAAAATGTTTCATGGTGTCTTTTGTGGTGCTGCTAAAAGTGACTCCCTCAAGCAAGCAAACTTAAAAATCTTACCATGTAAAGATTGTACATGATTGCCAAGTGCTTCTAAACTGCTGAAGCCATTTAGGCCACAATATTGGCACCTTAAAGACTGGGGGCTAGCTGGTAAGGAGGGGTGGTCTGCACCATCATGTGCTGAATTTACAGGACTTGTTCTCTCTACTTTAATAAGTACTTCGACTTTCTCATTTATTGTCTCCTGAAAGGAAATAAAACTTTAATTAAACAAAATAAAGAAAAGAAAGCATAAAAGGGATGAAATTTAAGAAAAACTTAATAGAATATAATTTAAAGATATATAAAAATATATATAATTTTATGAAAAAGATATGTGAAAGTTCGTGGATAATTTTTTTTTTTATCAAAACCATATTGAACAAAATTTTGGGCATGAGACTCAGATATTTGATTTTTGTGTTTCGGTTTTTAGAAAGCTTATATTTAAAATATCAATTTTTATAACTCTATGATGTAATTATATGTCTTCAGGCGAATTTATAGATTTTCGTAAATTGGTATTTTTCAACTGTGTGTTATTTGGGGTAGATTGTAAAGGTCCTGCATTGTATTGCATTTTGCTCAAAATAAAATTTTCAGAGTTACATGGATTTGTTTCGATAGATAAAATCTAAGGTTAAAAAAAGGAGAATACATAAAGTATTTAAAGTTCCTCCAATTGGATGGAAGCTGCTTCATATTCCAAGGAAATTTTTGAGACATTTCTTAAAAATTTATACATATTTCTTAAAAATGTCAGCCAAACTATCCACTCACCTAAAGTAGCTACGAGACATATTTGTAAATAAAAGACTCATTAAGGTATGAATTCATGAATATGTTTAAGAAAGGGAGAGGGACTTTAAAAATAGCATTCCAGACTGCTGTCCCCTCCCACTGCCCATCAGAAAGAATAAAATGGCATCTCTCTGCCTACCTGATTGTCATTACTGGATTGCAAACGGCTTTCCATCTCCTTTTTGCTGTCGTCTTCTAATGGACTTTCAGGAGGTGTTGCAGGAGAGCTTTCTGTTACTGGTGAGTGAGAAATTCGAGAAGAAACCTGAGACATAGCAACAGAAGAAGTAGAAGATACAGAGCTGGATTCCCTCCTACAATGATAAGGTATGAGCATTACTGCTAAATTCAAGAAAGATAACCTACAAGAAAATTTTTTTGTCGTCTTTTGACGACAGAAAGAAAATAATCTGATGTTTTCTTTGTTGACATTGAAATTATTAAGTCAAGCGGCAAATACAAAATGGTTAGTGAATTGATAACATTTTTCAAAATAATGGTTTGTTTCTGTTCGAGAATGTTCGAACTTTATAAAACTGCCCCAAGGTGCAAATTAAGTTGAAATATAATAACTAAACGGCTTTTGCCTGGCTATAATAACTAGCAAATCCGGAAATCTAGCTGTAGAGAATAAATTGAAAAGCAGCTTTTAGATAAGGATCTGAATGCTAGATGGTGCTGATTGAATTATTTCTTAGAAGCCATCTTGAACGTTCAGCATTATACAGATGGATATTAAGTATGTTACTGAGGGTTAGGGGTACCAATTCACGAAAATTTAAGGAGGGGTACATTTCTTAAATTCTAGCCAAGGAGGAAATTTTGTTGCTCTTTTGATTTTTTGAATGACAATTTCATAAACAGTTAGTTTTTCAATGAAAGTAAAAAAAAAAATGCATCTTTCAAAACCTCGGAAGGGGGCAAATGCCCATTTGCCCTTGCAGAGGGTCAAAGCTCAGTATTATTTGTTAGGTTAAGAGTTCTCCCACTCCCCCTCCCTTGTGTCATCTCTTAGAAAAACGTGTGCCAGTTTCACCACGCGTGGCATATTGCCCGTAATACTTGGCAGAGTTCTGCCACATTTGGTGTAAATTACCACGATGGTTACGTACTACTTGGTGTACGTGATTTCCAAAAGTGGAAGTTCCTTTTTATTGGGTAGCCTATGAATTCTCTCAGGAAAATATTTAACTTAGAGCATAATATTTCCGAAAAGACAAATAAATGAATTCTTAAAAGCACTTAGTTGTTGCTATGATGAAACTGCTGTAATGGCTATCTTTCGCATCGTAACAAGTTTTTTCCTGTTTTTTAGATTTTGGAGTAAATGCCGTCTCAAAACTTTTTCTATTGCACTGCAATGAAAAAGGTCCATTATATATACCAGAAAACAGTAAAGGGAAGGTTGGGACAGAGCGTTCCTTTTAAAATATAGGAGACAGTTTCTTAAAGACTTCCTCTCCACAGAGGAAAACGATAAGACGAATACAAAAATATTCGAGGGGGCGCTGACTTTCGCCCTCTGGTTTAAATCTCAGAAAGCCACGTGTGCTGCGCAGTTCCGCCACTCTTGGGACAATCTCATAACGCTTGGAACACACAAAACGTTTGGCACATGCAACCTGGTGTACATGATTCCTGAGAGTTCATGAATCCATGCTCGAATTCAACTTTTAAGACAATAAATGGCAAAAAATAACAGGCTCAACTGCCAAAATCCTTTGGTGTTGAAAAAGAGCTTTAAATCTTTGCCTATTTGTCCCTCTGAAAATATATGATATATGTATAACCTGATCCAATTCCATCAGTCCTGGCTTATTTATCAAGAAACAGGAATAAAAATTGGATCCAATTTACTCAAAAATGAAGTGATATCGGGCAATATGATATTTCTTATATTTTCTCTGAGCAGGGTTGCCACTAGGACATTACTCCTGGAAAAATGACATTGTCAGATACGCTTAAGACGTAATTAAGTTTAGATTCCTTTTTTCAAAGTTTCTAACTTTTAAACAGGACTGTATAAGACTACACATAAACTAAGCATTGAAATACTGAAAAGATAAATGCAATAGGTCGTAGTTCACTTTTCAAGATTAAAAAGCTAACTGGAACTTTGTCTTTACTTTGCTTAAAGATAGTTTTTAGAAAAAAAACAAATTTTCGTCAACTCTTACATCAGGTTTTCGTAAAACAATGCCTCTGATTGGCTTAACACTTTCGCTGAATAAATAATTGTTCAGAGTAATTTAATTTCAAATGACATTAAATTGATTAACTGGAAGCTGATCAATTTAACGTGCCGGGTATCAGCTGGAATTATTAATGACCGGGTTTAGAATTATTATTAATGACCGGGTTTGGAATTATTTAATGACCGGGTATCAGCTGGAAGCTGATACCCGGTCTTCAAGTTTTTTATTGCGAAGCTGTGGAAGGTTTAGCTTAATAAACCCAGTTCCATCACTTAAATGGTTTCCATTTTTTTTTCTTTTTTCTGATTTCAATCCAGCCCATACGTATTTCCCATTTTCAGGGACAGGGATAACCGTTCACGTGCTTGCTGTTTTGAATGCTTGACAGTGTTCTATTGGTGTGAGGTTTCAATGACGGAAACAGTCTTTTCCGTTTCAAATCCAAAAGTAAAGCCCGCTTTTACTGTTTGCATTTGTCCAATCTCCAAACAAAGAAGGTTTCAATGACGGAAACAGTCTTTTCCGTTTCAAATCCAAAAGTAAAGCCCGCTTTTACTGTTTGCATTTGTCCAATCTCCAAACAAAGAAGGTTTCAATGACGGAAACAGTCTTTTCCGTTTCAAATCCAAAAGTAAAGCCCGCTTTTACTGTTTGCATTTGTCCAATCTCCAAACAAAGAAGGTTTCAATGACGGAAACAGTCTTTTCCGTTTCAAATCCAAAAGTAAAGCCCGCTTTTACTGTTTGCATTTGTCCAATCTCCAAACAAAGAAGGTTTCAATGACGGAAACAGTCTTTTCCGTTTCAAATCCAAAAGTAAAGCCCGCTTTTACTGTTTGCATTTGTCCTATCTCCAAACAAAGAAGGTTTCAATGACGGAAACAGTCTTTTCCGTTTCAAATCCAAAAGTAAAGCCCGCTTTTACTGTTTGCATTTGTCCAATCTCCAAACAAAGAAGGTTTCAATGACGGAAACAGTCTTTTCCGTTTCAAATCCAAAAGTAAAGCCCGCTTTTACTGTTTGCATTTGTCCAATCTCCAAACAAAGAAGGTTTCAATGACGGAAACAGTCTTTTCCGTTTCAAATCCAAAAGTAAAGCCCGCTTTTACTGTTTGCATTTGTCCAATCTCCAAACAAAGAAGGTTTCAATGACGGAAACAGTCTTTTCCGTTTCAAATCCAAAAGTAAAGCCCGCTTTTACTGTTTGCATTTGTCCTATCTCCAAACAAAGAAGGTTTCAATGACGGAAACAGTCTTTTCCGTTTCAAATCCAAAAGTAAAGCCCGCTTTTACTGTTTGCATTTGTCCAATCTCCAAACAAAGAAGGTTTCAATGACGGAAACAGTCTTTTCCGTTTCAAATCCAAAAGTAAAGCCCGCTTTTACTGTTTGCATTTGTCCAATCTCCAAACAAAGAAGGTTTCAATGACGGAAACAGTCTTTTCCGTTTCAAATCCAAAAGTAAAGCCCGCTTTTACTGTTTGCATTTGTCCAATCTCCAAACAAAGAAGGTTTCAATGACGGAAACAGTCTTTTCCGTTTCAAATCCAAAAGTAAAGCCCGCTTTTACTGTTTGCATTTGTCCAATCTCCAAACAAAGAAGGTTTCAATGACGGAAACAGTCTTTTCCGTTTCAAATCCAAAAGTAAAGCCCGCTTTTACTGTTTGCATTTGTCCTATCTCCAAACAAAGAAGGTTTCAATGACGGAAACAGTCTTTTCCGTTTCAAATCCAAAAGTAAAGCCCGCTTTTACTGTTTGCATTTGTCCAATCTCCAAACAAAGAAGGTTTCAATGACGGAAACAGTCTTTTCCGTTTCAAATCCAAAAGTAAAGCCCGCTTTTACTGTTTGCATTTGTCCAATCTCCAAACAAAGAAGGTTTCAATGACGGAAACAGTCTTTTCCGTTTCAAATCCAAAAGTAAAGCCCGCTTTTACTGTTTGCATTTGTCCAATCTCCAAACAAAGAAGGTTTAAACAGTCTTTTCCGTTTCAAATCCAAAAGTAAAGCCCGCTTTTACTGTTTGCATTTGTCCAATCTCCAAACAAAGAAGGTTTAAACAGTCTTTTCCGTTTCAAATCCAAAAGTAAAGCCCGCTTTTACTGTTTGCATTTGTCCAATCTCCAAACAAAGAAGGTTTCAATGACGGAAACAGTCTTTTCCGTTTCAAATCCAAAAGTAAAGCCCGCTTTTACTGTTTGCATTTGTCCTATCTCCAAACAAAGAAGGTTTCAATGACGGAAACAGTCTTTTCCGTTTCAAATCCAAAAGTAAAGCCCGCTTTTACTGTTTGCATTTGTCCTATCTCCAAACAAAGAAGGTTTCAATGACGGAAACAGTCTTTTCCGTTTCAAATCCAAAAGTAAAGCCCGCTTTTACTGTTTGCATTTGTCCTATCTCCAAACAAAGAAGGTTTCAATGACGGAAACAGTCTTTTCCGTTTCAAATCCAAAAGTAAAGCCCGCTTTTACTGTTTGCATTTGTCCTATCTCCAAACAAAGAAGGTTTCAATGACGGAAACAGTCTTTTCCGTTTCAAATCCAAAAGTAAAGCCCGCTTTTACTGTTTGCATTTGTCCAATCTCCAAACAAAGAAGATATAAATAGTAGCTATCTAGAATGTATTAATCTCCAAATTGTGTTTCTGTTCTTTTAACTCGAATCGGTGTTTATTTTACAATTTCCTTAATGTATTATAAAAAATCCAAAAATGAAAATTTGCGTTAAACTCAAGAGTACTTAGAAAATTTCAAAAAGTAATATTTTTTTGAAAACTGTATTGTTCGCGAAACTAGTTCATCACTTCTTTCGAAGTTTCGATTAAAAACGACAAAATGCCCCCCTCTACCTAAATTCTTAACAAATGCATTTTGCCCCCCCCCCTAGTTTCCCTGAATTGATGTCACTGTGCAAGTAGTAACACTGCAAGTATATATGGCTAAAAAAGTCCTTCAATTATTGAATGATTGGAAAGCTATGTACGATTTATACCCGAGCCACACTAGAGTTGATAAAGTTAATACTGAAAACTTTTGTTGATGAAGAAAAGCAGATTTACAACTGATATTTTGTTTTCACTTGTTGGTTTGTACGATTCTCACAAGCGTTTTGGCCAGGTTTATCATAGAAATGGTAAAACTGCCCCTCTAAGCTACCATTTTAAATTCAAAAAATACACTTGAAAGTTGAACATTACTCAACTCACAAGTTACATGCGCGACACGCTATTAGCCTTTTAGCCGTGCAAAATTCTGTATGACTGTAATGCGGCTATCAAGTATTATTGTGCAGTGTTCTGAAAAAAATAACTTATAATATAATCATTCACTAAATAAGAGATCAAAATATTAATATCTTCAAACAAAAAGCTTAAAGATTATATGAAGTAGTTATAGTCAAATCTTCGCCCAAGTATCTACTCAAGGTTAATAGGAATCTAGATGAGATTGCCAACACAGAATCATAAAACAAGTCAAATATTTCTGAGATAATTGAAACCCAAACAGAGAAGCTGTTAATAAAACCATTATTATGCAAAAGACATAAAAGTTTTGAAATAAAGTAGATTTTAATTACCTGTGGTTAAGCATGTGAGATGTGAGGGCTGCTCCTGTGTTATACCCTCGCTGACACAGGGAACACTGAAATGGTTTCCTTGAATCATGGGTTTTTATATGAATTTTAAGATGGTCACTGAAAGAAAAGATGATCGTAAATTTTTTATTGTTACAGAAAGCTATGATTAGAAGTGAGGAATTGTCTATCTAAAAATTCAAATTACTTTCCCACTGAATATAAGCAGGGAGGTAAAATGGCGTTTAAACTGTAGATCCATCTAGACTTGATACTTCGAGTTTCAGGAATTTAAAGTGCTGAAATCCAATGGACAAGTGTGTATTTTCCTGTTGAGCCCTTGTGTTGGGTTGTCGCCTCTGCATTATTTGTCTTTTTTATTGTTTTTATTATTTGGTAAATGACGACTTATACTTACTTACGACGCAACTGCCTGTCCAGGGATTATTCTTCGCGGTTGACTGTGTATGGCTATGCTGTTTAACTTAAGTAATTGGATGGATGAGTAGGGTTAAGGCCTCATTCAAGTACTGATCTGTATTAATTACTAAAGTAGCAAAACGGTCTTCCTTTCTCCTTCTGTTTTTCTTTTTTGTTTATATGGTTAGTTTTTTTTAATGGTGTGTGTTTGTTTCTTTGTTTGTGCTGTTGCATTGGTGATTTTTTTTTTCATTATATTAGAAGGCCTCTAGCTTCTATTTGCGCAGAAATAATATTAATGCTATAATATTCTAAATTATATTTGTTAAAATTTTTCTTCTGATACTTATCTTTCAAAGCAACTTCGTTTATTAGTAAATAATTATAAAAGCAGTTAAACAGATAGCAAAAAAAGAAGGAGAAAACAAAAAAGATATAATAGAAAAATTGACATTTGGATTACCTCTACCAATGAAAATTAGCATGGAGATGAAGTGGCGTTAACACTACCGGCTTATCTGGGCTTTGCAAACGAATCTGGCTTAAATTGACAATTATTTTACTTTTAATCTTAGTTATATTAATATTAAGATTTTTACACTAAAGTTATTTAATGTAAAAGGAGTTTTTGATGTTAAAGTTATTTTTGCCCTATTTTAAAGGAGTAAGAATATTATGCCTTGTAGACTGAACTTGTACTTTACTAAAACACGAAAGTATTTCTAGCTTTTTCCGATCTTCTGTATAGTTTGTGCCATGTAACATAGCACCTATTGAATTATTACAGCCAAAGTGTGCACTAGAATACCATTGCGCTCAAAAGAAATGAGTGGCCCCAGTGGTGTTCGTTCCTACTGGCCCCTCCTTGATGGTGACCATGATCAGGGAGTTTTAATATTCAGATACACTGCCACGTAAGTTATAAATTTGTTATCAATTATTATCGCAACCCGGAATTGAGGGGCGAACACAAGCATTTAAAACATTATAAGAGATGAAAATAGGGTTTTTCAGCTTTTTGCTGGGTCAGTCTTCCTTTCAAGAGACTATTACCAATATTTAAAGATTAACAGTTAATTGCTTAACCATGTGGCTTCATTTGCTTATATACTAAATAAAATTAGGGTGGTTTTCAAGCGAAAACGACTTAAACAGTTTTTCAAAATCATGGGATGTGTGGTGGGTCTTTAAGGGTTATTTAAATGACATAAGGTAATAATTTGAATTTCACCATAAAACACCTGCCCTGGGCCACTTTCTACTTTGGGCCAGGCCTCGCTTTACAAATATATCTAACTGTTGTGAGCTCACCAGTTTGGCAGGCTTCAGCTAGTCACGAACTGAAAGGCATTACCCAGCAGAATATCACCCTTGTGTCCCTTCTGACCACCTGACAAGCAGCCCCTGGAGGATTATTAGGTGTAAGTTAAGGGATTTTTAGAAAACGAAAAATATTCTCTCTGCCTTCAGGAATAAAAATACTCTTGCTACCAGGGATTTCCAAAACTTTCCCGAATTACTGGGCACTTCTAATTGAAAATATCAAATAAGATGTTTTTTATTATTCCACCCTCCGAAAAAAAAAATCCGGCTTACCTTCTTGCTTCCTATATTTTTGTTTATTCTCTTTTATAGCTGTTCTGTAATTATTCTTTTAGTTATTGAATTTGAAAATGTTAGCTGTCCTCAAAGACTGTTTAAAAGATTATTTAGAGGGGTACTGACTCCCTCGAAAATAGGTACCATTTCGTCCTTTCCTCTCAACGATGTTGGCGATCATCAAACTTAGTAAATTGGTTAACTGTAAATGTAAATGTGGTGCCTAGAGCAGAAGACTTTCTTCAACTTTGTGATTATGCTTTTGGGTTGCATAATTAATTCAAATTGATCGGCATGCTGACCAATACAGTATTCAATTTTCGTGAAATTTATTATAATCAATGCTGATAAGATAGAACGAATCTTTTTTCCTTTTTGTTGAGTTAAATACCGCACTTGTTAGTAATTTGGAGAGGTCTTCGGTGATTTATCTACGACGCATGAGCAGGACTTGCCATACTGATATAAACAAACAAATCACAAAAATGCGCAAAATGAAAATATTTAATAACTGACACTCTAAAAGGACGAAACAGGGCATGTACAAAAATCATTTTCTGCGGCAATTTCAATAGAGTCAATCAACAAAATTAAAGTATTTTTAAGCTTAGAACTCCTATTACTCCTTGCTTGCAATATTTAATAAAAATAGCCAAAAAAAGAAAACATTATGACATATTTCAACTCAAATCCTGGGATCCACTTTTCACTTTACCAGATCATAATTTGGGCCACCAACTCATTCTTCATGCTTTTTTTTGCCTGGCATGACAACTTCCTGAGTTAAAAAAAGCTACTTTGAATCACCTGACCGCGTATGCCCGTCGAGATTGCCTGTAAGTTTTCTTCCAGCTACCAGTAATTATAAGAATTGTCGAAAATTTTGGTAAAAACCAAATATTTTTGTAGGGAAATAAATGCGGTGCCGCACTGAAGATGTAAGAAATAAAATAAAGATATTTCACAATGTACAAACTGGGTTTTCTATTTACATGAAGCAATGCAAGAATTTTTCCTTTTTTAGATCTAAATTTTAATTACATTGTTTATCGATAATAGCATTGCAAAAAATAAAGAAATTGATATTGTCAAAAGGAGAGAAAATCTAAAAAACAACCATAAAGTCTTAAAATGCATATTTTTTATGGTTATGTTCGATAAAACTTGTATAACAAGTTTTTACCAACTGATTGTAAACAAAATTTACCAATTTTACCAATTGATTGTTTCGTTTATTTTTACTCTATAATAAAGAATAATTAAAGTAAAATTCTTCAGGGAAGTCCAGACTTAGTTTTTTATTCTTCTCAAATTGAATAGCAAAGCGAACAGTTTTTATCTCCTTACCTTCTGCTAAAGGCGGCTTCACACTGTTCACATTTGTATTTTCGATCGCCAGTATGCAGCTTAACATGTCGGTCACGGCTACGCTTGTGTTTGAACAATCGCTGACAGTACTCACATTTAAAAGGAAGCTGGTCACTATGCGTCTGAAAAATGTGTAATTTATGTTTTTTTTATTCCAATGTTTGTCACCTTGAATTGTTGAATTAAGGCTAATACTTTGAATTCAGTGGCATCGATTAATGAGAATGAATGGAGCAGGGGACAAAATATATTTTTCAGAATCTAGGAGGGCATTTTATATCAATGGAAATACCAAAACAGATTTTTCTAAAACTATTGAGGAGCAAAAAGGATGAGGGGCAAATGCCCCTCCCCCACCCAATCGGCATCATTGCTTTAATTATACCTAAGTAACAAATACTTGAGAGATTCAATTTTTAATGTTCAGTTCTGAACAATTTCATTGAAGGTTTTTGAATTGATAGGCATATTATTTCTGACGAGTCAGTTAATTCAAGAGATGATCCTCTACAGGGACATATTGAGTCTATAGCACCAAAACGTTGTATCTGACATTTCTTCGATTCTGAAAATGTTGCCAAAATCCGTCGGCTAAGCTGTTCTCAATGGAAGGAGCAATAGAGCAAGGCAGACCAGAATATTTAAATACGAATAAACATACATTGTCCCGTTGAATTTTTCTTTGAAAGAAGCTTATTAAAGGATTTCAGCAATTATTTCTACACTGACAAAATGTTAGAGCCGACCTTACTGCGTTAAAGTGACGATATGGAAAAGTTGGACCTTGTGTGACTTTTTACTCCAATTATTTAACTTGGCTTTTTGTTCCAATTATTTAAGAAGGACTCCTGAAGCACAGGGGCGGTTTAATTAGAATACTATGTTTTTAAAAATTTCTAAGAAAAATAATTTTATTATTAAGCGTAAAGTGCCAGGTATTGAAGATAGGGCAACCCCCTTAAATACGTCATAATTTCTGTTCGTTTTAATTTTTAATGTTGCTCCTAACTTTCAATTGAACAAGTTATTTAATTTCTGATTCTTTTTTTTAACAATTCCGGGAAATCCAATCCCCCTCCATGGAAAATGTTCTTTTGCCACAAAAAATCCCTCCATGGAAAAATCCTCCCTGTAATTGTTCAATTTTTTTGGTCACTCATGGACGCCATTCTAGAGACTGTGAATGGTGAATTGCCTCTTGGCCACCATGATATAAGCTAAGTCACAAGGGCTAAGTAATCTTATTTAACAAGCAAACATCAAAAATTCGTCACCCAATGTAGTGTATGTTTTTCAGATTTGTACACTAATTCTGTAAATACTTTCTATTTAGTCAAGACTAAAGAATAACAAGTTTTGTAATAGGCACTGTCTACATCGGTCCTGAAGAGCTTTTAAAATGTTTGTTTTTGATAACAGAGCGTGCTTAAAAAGGGTATTTGCATGATCAAACAAGTTACAACCCACTGCAGCATTGCGCTTCCAAGTTCAGCTTGAAACCGCTTTTGTAATGAAAAATCTTTATTAACAACCGTGTTTCCGTGAGCTAAGAGAAAATTGTTGATAGAATTTTTCAAATATTCAGAAGGTTGTTGGAGAATATTGTTGATGAATTTTGAGCGTAAAATAATAAAATAGGAAAAGGAAAAAAAATGTGGTGGTGGTCCAAACACTTCGCTACATTAAAGAAGAAATAGAAAGCGGAAATCTCTTCATTTAACAAATAATTATTGGTGATTTTTTGTTATAAACGGTTTGATTTGAATTTTTATGTTTGTTTTGAAGCTTAAAATGCTGTTTTTAGGGTTTATGTACAAGAAACTGCTATTTTTAATTCTCCATTTTTAATTAGTCTCTGTGAATTGCTAGCAGCAACTTGTGTTAGTCAGCAATATTGATTCCAAGAGATAGAAGATTATGACTAATAAAAATACAATGCGTTTGGAGACGGTACTTCATACTAACAAGGAAGGTTGAGTCGGTAACAATTTTTTTTTGTATGACATTTTGAGGCGTTCTAATTTTAAGGAACCCCGTGTCTAACATTCTTGGAGAACGGTTTTAGGCATTTACACCCCCAGAAAATAGCCCCAGTGAAAAATTCCCCCACAAAAAATACCCCCTGAAAAAATAGCCCCCCCCCCGAGAAAATACCACCCGTAAAAAATATCCCTTGGAACCCCCCTTGGAAAGTAGGTTTTCTAAAATTGAAAATTTCATTTGAGTTTTTTTTTAGTTTCGTTGAGAAGTGCTAAGCAAAGTGAAAAAGAGGAACTTACACACCATAAGTACCTTTGAAGCTTATCCTAAAAATAAGTATCCTAAAATCCATTTTTGTTGAAAAACCTCAATATGAACTTCTGCAATTTTTGGCATTGGGGACCAAATTTAAAAAAAAAGAGAAAAAAATTAGGTGAAAGCTAAAATATATGGCATACAATTTCGAATATAAACTTCATCTGAAAATGATCTTAAAATAAATTCAAAAATATTTATAATTTTTATATTTATATTATACAATATTTAATGTGTATTGCTTTATAAAAACCTATAATCCCTTATATTATTTTCGTATTCCTTATTTATTTATTCCTTATATTATATACATTTTCGTATTTTTTTTGTACTAAAAATGACACTGTGTATTAGCACTGGTACAAATACACTTGAAATGTTGTCGTAACAGGCTCAGGATGCAAACTTATTGCAACCCTGGATGTAAACCTATCTAGTTAAAATCTCTTGGCTTCCCGAGCACTAACATTTATGACGTATTCCTTAATAAAACATGTTCTCAACAATCATATGAACTTAATTTGTCTCCACGGAAAGTGAACTAAACATAGCATTACACCTAGAATGTTAATGCGACAGAAATTGTATCTAGGTGGCAACCATGGATGCTAGCCCATCGAGACAAAAACTGACCGCCCATAATGGATTCGCTAGCTCAGAGGCGCACAAAAATTTAAGATTTATTGCTTTATCAAAACCTATTGTCTGCTTTTCTTATAAACCCTAGCAAGTTTTTAGACAAAATGAAACTGTCCATCAAACCCATTTTATCTCTTCTCCTTGGTGTAGTTAAAATGCGAGAGATTTATACACCATTATAATCTCGATTATGTAATGTCATAATTTGCATATTTTAGATACATATGTCATGGATGGACAACTATCTAATTTTTTAAAGAAGAAAAACATTTAAGAATTTAAAAGTTTTTACGTGTATTTATTTTATTGCACTATTTTGATACCAGATATGATGCACCTTTGTCAATTAAATTTAATGCAACATCACATTTGTATTTTTAACAGTTGATTCAACTTTGATAAACTAAAACGAAGAACATAAAAATTCATTTGTTTCTTTCTTATAACCTGTATTAAACAATGAGAAATATTCATGATCATCCAGTTTTTAAAGTTTCTCGAAAATCAACATATTTAACTAGAAATCAACATATGATAAGTATATGAAAAATTTATGTCAGCAGAAACCACTCAGTTTCATGGAGAGATTTAATTATTTTATTTTTTAGCACTTAAAAATTTACATTTATCTTAATAGTTTATTCTGTAATAAACAAACCTTTATGGTAAATTAAAATAAGTTTTGAATTTTTATAAGAAACTAGAAGAAAAGCATTAGAAATTTAAGGCTACTATAGCAGTTTTCAGTTGACTTGTTTCAAAAATGTTCTTTAGAAAGGTATTTGCTGAGAAAACCTCAGTATTTTTTTTTGAGCAGTTTCAAAAGTGATCGGATCTAAATAACTATATTTATGACTAGCAAATGAGTATGTTAAATAATTAAAAACAATCAATTATAAAAAAAAATACGACTATCAAAAAATTATACTTAAATAATGACTCTTTTTTTTTCAGAAACAACCAGAACCCGGCACAAAAGTTACAAAAAAGTTTCACATAGATAGGCCTACGAGTACTAAAACAAAGTCACTAGACTAGAGAAAAATCATAAAAAAGCTGCTAAAAATTGATCTTCAGTTTGTTTTCTTAAAAGACAATTTTTAAGAGAGGTTTCCGATGAGAAAATTTCATCATTTTATTTTCGAGCACTTGAAAATTTACATATTATCTTAAAAATTTATTTCACCACAAACAATGTTTGTGGTAAATGAAAAGAAGTTATCTTATTTTTTTATCAGACTAAAAGAGAATAACTAGAAATAAAAACTGCTAAAGCAGTTTCTAGTTGAATCAAACAGTTCGTGGTAACGAACTGTAGTAAGGGGCGACCCGGCTCAATAGTAACTGAAACTCTAAAAAATTGAATTTTGATACCAATAGTTATATCAAAAGAATTGCATTTTAATGCTGATTTTAAATATATAAGTTTCATCAAGATCAGGTATATCCATCAAAAGTTACGAGCCTAAGAAAATTTGCCTCATTTTAGAAAATAGGGGAAAACACCCCTTAAAAGTCATACAATCTTAACGAAAATCACACCATCAGATTCAGCGTATCAGAAAACCTTGTTGTGAAGTTTCAAACTCCTATCTACAAAAATATGGAATTTCGCATTTTTGCCACAAGACAGATCACGGATGCGTGTTTATTTGTTTTTTTGTTTGTTTTTTCTTTCCCAGGGGTGATCATATCGACTGAGTGGTCCTAGAATGTCGCGAGAGGGCTCATTCTAATGGAAATTAAAAGTTCTAGTGCCCTTTTTAAGTGACCAAAAAATTGGAGGGCACCTAGGCCCCCTCCCACGCTCATTTTTTCCCAAAAGTCAACGGATCAAAATTCTGAGATAGCCATTTTATTCACCATAGTCGAAAAACCTAATAACTATGTCTTTAGGGACGACTTACTCCCCGCAGTCCCCGTGGGAGGGGATGCGAGTTACAAACTTAGACCTGTGTTTATATATAGTAATGGTTACTGGGAAGTGTGCAGACGTTTTCAGGGGGGATTTTTGGTTTAGGGGGGAGAGTTGAGGGGGGGGGGGTTACGTTGGAGGATATTTCCATGGAAAAACTTATCATGGGGGAAGAGAATTTCAAAGAAGGGGGCGCAGGATTTTCTAGCATTATTTGAAAAAAAAACAATGAAAAAATAAATATGAAAAGTTTTTTCTACTGAAAGTAAGGAGCAGCATTAAAACTTAAAACGAACAAAAATTACTACGCATATGAGGGGTTTACCTCCTCGTTATACCTCACTCTTTACGCTAAAGTATTTTTAGTAACTTCAACATTTTATTCTACGGCGTTTGTGATTCAGAGGTCATTCTTAAGGAATTGGGACAAAATTTAAGCTTTAGTGTAAAGAGCGAGGTATCGACAAGGGTTGAACCCCCTCATATACGCAATAAAACATACGAATATAGAAGTCCGTTACGTAAGTTACGTATATTTTATACCAGTGAAAACGTTTGTAAAAAATTAAAAGTTCAAGTTGCTTTTTTAAGCAATCAAAAAATTGGAGGGCAACTAGGCCTCCTCCCTCGCTCCTTTTTTCTCAAAATATTCATATTAATTGCAATTAATTAACATGCAAATGTCGTTTTAATTATTTATGTGCGGAGAGCCAAGATCAAAACATGCATTAATTCAAAAACGTCTAGAAATTAAATAAAAAAATAAGTTTTTTAAATGAAAGTAAGGAGCAGCATTAAAACTTATAACGAACAGAAATTACTCCGTATATGAAAGGGGCTTTTCCTCCTCAACGCCCCGCTCTTTACGCTAAAGTTTCTTACTGTTTTAAAAATAGAGTTAAGAGAAAGAGTCAAACTTTAGCGTAAAGAGCGAGGCGTTGAGAAGGAAAAGCCCCTTTCATATTCGGAGTAATTTCTGTTCGTTTTAAGTTTTAATGTTGCTCCTTACTTTCATTTAAAAAAAAAAACTTGTTTTTCTTTATTTAATTGCTAAAAAAAATCCATTTTTCGAGAGGTTTTTGCTGAGAAGATCTAAAAAAAAGAGCAATTTTAAAAGTAGCAGTTGATTTTTCTTATAAAACCGTTCTTTCTAAAGGTTCAAACTGATCTTCTTGCTAAAATAAGAAGTTTTTAAGTTTCTATACTAGACTAGAAGGAGAAATATAAAGCTCCTCATCCTGTTTTAAGTTGAACTTTTCCACAACAAACATTCTTTAGAGAGGTTTTAGCTCAGAAAATTTAAAAACAAATTTTGAGTGTTTTAAAATTTAATTTGTTTTTAAAATATTATTCATAGTAAGCAAATGTTTAAGTTATGTTTAAGAAGTTTTCAATTTTTTAGTTGGAAACACCAAGAATTCACCGTTAAATGAACAAAAAAACACACAAATCTACGAAAGGTACACCTTCAGACCCACAAAAGTACGAGTGACAGTAGTGAGTTCGTAATTAATCTTTAAATTACGCATCAAGTATAGTCCAAATGAAATATGGTCATTTCAATTGGTTAAGTGGAAACTTACACACCCAAATATATCTTAACAAATTTAGAAAAATCTCAGAAGTCAATTATCAATGAAAAATAACGACTTGCAGTTATGCTGTTTTGGTAGCAGAGGGCGCCAAATTAAAGAAAAAAAAATAAACGTGGGTGAAATATTAACAAAATAAAAAGCTAAGAACATGTGAAATCCAACAAATCAAGAAGGTATAAGTGCTCTTATTTTGAGTTTTTTGGTTGTTTAGACTTTTTGCAAAACCCTCAATGTTCTGCAAGCTTTCCACCGAGAAATTTACATCATTTTCTTTTCGAGTGTACTCAAATTTATTTTAATTGTTTTTTTTTAAGCTAAAAACCAGGCATATCCGCAGAAGAAGGTATCCCTGCTGCCCTTGAAATTAAAAGCTTCTGTAGAGTTTGCTTGTTCACCTTTTCTTTATTTATACCCCCCCCCCTAAAAATCCCCGTTTGCACTTGCTAAAACATATGGAAAGACTAGTATTTTAAACTTATAATTAAGAGCTTAAGACACAGATTCAGTATAGGCAACTCGTTTCTGATTTTTTATTCGTCTCTATCTTTATTCGGCAAATCATAAAGGACTCAACATACTTAAGTACCGTAGCGTAAATCCAGAAGTAGCAATATTAAGAACCATAAGATATCCAGAAAACATTTAACCAGAGAGTTAAAAAAGAAATAAAGGCTTTAGTAAATATAAAAGAAAAATATCACTAGGAAGAGAAAAGAATATATCGAAAATTAAAATAAGTCAATTGGAACAGGCAGAGAGGGGAAAAAGAAAAAAAAGAAGAAAAAACCTGACAGTAAATTTACCGAAACTTTTCTTTTTAGCTGTAAGTTCAGATTTAGAAGGCAGCCCTTCCTTTATTGATACAAACGCAAACATGCAGTCGAATCAAAGTATACCCTTCCAGGAGTGATCAGATAAAAAAAAAAAAAAAAAAAAAAAAAAAAAAAAAAAAAAAAAAAAAAAAAAAAAAAAAAAAAAAAAACAAGGTCCACAGAATAGACGAGGGTGGACATAAATAACCACCGCAAACTTCAAAAAAAAATGAATGTGTATTAGATATTAGATTAACAACTGTTAGTTGAATTACTGAATTTTGTCTTGTATTAATTCAATAATCTAATTAAATCAAGAATTCTATGTGCATAATTCATTCTGACTTAAAATAGCGGATTTTGATTACTTTAGGTTGGAGGAGGAGCGTGCGCAGCTGTGTTGGCCTCAGGTGGCTTGGCGCTGCAGTGAGTTATTAGTATTATTAGTAGTAGTAGCTAACAACTCACTGTTTCATCAAGCCGAAAGAGGCCAACGCAGTTGCGCACCTTCCTCCCGCATCCCTATCTATTCAAAGCTTCACTCTTAATCATCGTCTCAAGAACTTCCGATTTCCTTTAAATC
This sequence comes from Artemia franciscana, assembly GCF_032884065.1. NCBI lineage: Eukaryota > Metazoa > Arthropoda > Branchiopoda > Anostraca > Artemiidae > Artemia > Artemia franciscana. Next base: position 28,468,682 of record NC_088879.1, on the reverse strand, counting down.
CTTCTTAATGACCCCCCTCCCCCCATTCGCAGACAAGATTTGGAGGGTTTTAAAATAATGCTCAGATTTTGACTTATTTCGGCCTATTTTAAACGGTTGAAACCTAATCAAATAGTTCGTGTTAACGAACTGTAGTAAGGAGCGCTAAAGTTTTTTTTTACTGTTTTAAAAAGTAGAGTTGAGAGAACGAGTCAAACTTTGGCATAAAGACCGGGGCGTTGAGGAAGGAACCTCCCCTTTCATATTACGGAGTAATTTCTGTTCGGTTTGAGTTTTAATGTTGCTCCTTACTTTTAGTTAAAAAACTTGTTTTTTTTTTATTTAATAATAAAAAAAAAATACCTGTTCATGCTTTTTTAACAAAGACTGCCGGGCAAAATTCTTATCACAGAATGGGCACGAATATGGAGCCACCTGCATATCCTCTCCATTGTTCAATTCTATCCCAATACTAGAAGGGGGTGGCAACGAAGTGGCAATTTGAAGGTTTGGTCCCGAAGCTGGAATCGAAGTATTCCACCCCGAGGAGATGTCAGTTAGCAGCATACCTGAAACATGGTAACTAACGATAGGAAGGTAAAATATTGCTAACCTGGAACTCATAGGATTTAAAGCAATAGAGCACCAATCATTACAAAGCAATGCTTAATTCGAGCCTCCTTAATATTTTTCTGGAAGATTAGTTCATAACATAAGAATTACAAAAGACAAGAAAAAAGTGAAGCGAAGGAAGCCCAAGAAGCGATGAGTCCCACTTCAAGGACAACTCACTTAACACCATGCCCTTAAGAATGATAACTTTGGTGCGAGGCTCAAGTATTGGCAACTCAAAGTACCTGGGTGTTGCTGTATAGACCATATTTTCCAGGCCATATTTCCAAAAAGTGCTATGGCCAACCCAACTCACTGGTAGGTCTAGTAGCAAGATAGGAAAAGTTATATGGATAGGGCATGTAAATATTAATTTTGCTAATGTACACATTTTGAAAGGCGTCAATTGAGGAGGGGGTATTTTCCTCTGAAGATTCTCGCCTCAAATACAAAAAAATAGTTTTTTGGCGGGATATCACCATTGAAAAAGCCTTTTGCCGTATTTTTGCTCAAGTAATTAAATAACAAAAATTGACCCCCCGCCCTGAACACTTTTGTGAATTGACGGCACTGCACAAGGTGAAAGAGTACTCGGACAGCCATTAAGAGACGGATTTAATAAAATTTCGGCACAAAACACCAAGTTATCACCAATTTTACTCGGTTGGTTAATATTGCCTCCACTCTACCTATCTTCTTCTTGATTTTACCCAATTCATCACAATGTCTATTGAGATCTTGATATCAATCAGTAAAGTGACTAGCCAGAGGAAGAATATATTGGACCTCTCCAGTTGGATATGGCTAGAGATGGCTACGAAAGCTGCTATTTACTACATTGTGCATGCAGGATTTATGTCAGCCGACCACGAATGACAAATGGTCAGCAAGAAGATGAGGTTCCCACACATGTTAAGAGGCATAAAATCCAAAAATAATTATAAACAAAAAAATATACCGAAACTAAAGTCAAAGTCATTTTTCAAACAAATTAGTTGGTAGACAATCTAATTTAACTGATAGTTAGTTTCAACCTGAGAAACGTAATGTAAACGATAGAACAGTTAACAGACGTACTATAAATCATTGTCTTTAAAAGCAATTTAGAAATGGTATTAATTTCATAGATATTTCATGGTTGTACTTTGTGATGACTAATTGTACCCGATAGTTAGAGGTGCTTTCAAGTGTCGTGGTCATTAAAAAATGAAAGAAGAAAGACAGAAAAAAAACAACGGTATATCCTATTAAAGTGAAAGAGCTAAGTTGGTTGAATCACGAAACAGCAGGGTGAATGATCTTAGCTAAGGGTGCTTGTAGAGATTTTTTTTACAAGGGATGGGGCATACCTTGGGGATTTCTTAGAGGAAAGGGAGCTAAGGGTTGAATTTTTCCCCCAAAAGACTACATTATGTATTCCCAATGTTACATGATTTTGACATTTTTGTAAATTTTCTTCCTCTAAAGGGAAGAAGAAGGGATTAAAGCCCCTTTACCCTTCCATGCTAGCCTTTGATCTAGGCAAACTGTTCTACACAGTTTTTTGGCCCATATAACACCAATTCATTTCTAAACACTGATTGTATAATATCCTTAATTTTGAAATCCTTTCTACCTGGAGGCACATAAATGATCACGGTGTAAATCAGTGTTGTCATATGTCCAGTTTAAGATTACGCCACCATAAAAATGAAAATGCGCTTAAAGTTCCAATTTTCTAGTGTAAATGCACCGAATTCACGATCCTCCCAAGCATTACACCAATTTGGATAATTCAATGTGCCATCACCTCAAAAAAGTGCCCAAATGGGGCAAATGCGCTCTGTCTGGCAATTCTGCTTTAAACCGTCTTAAATCACCCTTCCCGCTCAAAAAGAAATTCACACCACTATAAAACTGACAATAAGTGAATTAGGCAGCGGTGTAGGGTGGGAACTTTGCCTAAGCTGTGAAAAATTTGACACATGTGCATACTTTTCCGTCAAAATGACCATTTAGAGACCTTCCCAATTTTTAACCAAGGCCTATTAAGTAATGATAATAACTTATTTATAACAACATCATAGAATAATATGTAACACCCATAGAGTAATTAAAAAGGAAAAAACCACTAACAAACGCTAACAGGTATCCCCTCCCCCCAAAAAACAACAACTGTAGCTTGTGTAAAAGAAACTGTGTGAAAGAAACCTATGAAGCTCAATTCGCTTCGCCCATAGACAACATCAAGCACGCACGCAAATCTGGGACCCTCTCTCTCCCATCTCATGATTTTGCGAAGCTCTCCCAAATTTACTTTTACATGTGCATAATTCCATGGAGCTGTCCACTTCAAAAAGCCGTTGAAGCCACGTGACACATGTTCTGTGTAGCAAACATTTACCATACTTTGCGCAGAGGTGTGGTGTGGGTGAAACGTGCCTCACATGGCGGAACAAGTGTCAGTAGGTGTAAACCAGGGGACAAGGTAAACAACCCCTCGTACTCACCAGTAGGCATATTTGCTGTTCTGAAAAAAAAAATCCCGTTCTGTTTGAGGGAATCCGTGCTTAGCTGAATGAGCGCAATTCCTTTGACATTTTTTTTTACCTCTCCTTAAATTTTAAAGGATTTTACACCGAATCCCTTTTATGATATAGTCAATTTTAACTAATTAGTTTGGTGGAAGCATTTGCAATACGGGAGAAAATGGCCCCCAAAAAAGATCTTGCCACTTGGAATGTATCTCCGACTAAGACATACTGCTTTTTCATATCGAAGCCCTGTTTATTATGTCGAAACGTCCCATGGTCTGTCGGCAAAACATTGAAGGCATCTTTATTGTGAAATGAGCATATGCATTGAGATAAAAAGAGTATAAATATGACATGTTCAACGTGTGTTCCACTTTTTCTGAGTTTCTGGGAGGTTTTTGATTTTTTTCTGAAAAAAAGGTTTCTCCGTGATCTCCCAGAATATTGAAGTTTATAAATACATGAAGATTGACACGAAAAACAACCATCATTTTCATTAACATCAATTACGGGGAGATTCCGAATAATTCGGTTTTTAAAATTTTTGGATAGCGAAGCGATTTTTACCCAAAACATTGTTATGCCAAATAAATGTTTATTTCGCAAACCGTTGTGTCCATATATCGGTGAATCTTTAGAATTTTGCAGATCATCATTTTCAACCTAAGAGTCCCATAAACAAGAGGTCACAGCCGGTCAGTAAAATTAAAAACTTTTGCACGATAGATTCTGGTATTTACTGATTTGCAGAGCTCAGTCAATAGTACTTTTAATGAGAAATACAAAACCATAAATTTTTCAAGAAAAGTCAAATCCTTATTATTTATACATACAAGAGGGAGTGAGCAAATCCATTTTATGCTAAACTTTTAGGGGGAGGGGGCCAGCAATAAAAGATGGAAAAATAATGTCATATCTTCCCCAACTCATTGTGGAATTCGACAAGTAATTCAACTTCCAGGCTATCGATAGCGTGTCATTCCTATTGCAGTTCAGGGGCGTATTTTCCTATGGGGCAGGGGGAGGCCCCCCCCGCAGCTTAAATTTTGCGTGTTAAAAATATTGTCAAAACTAAGATACGCCTACACAATTCAAGCATCTACGGAAACAGATCAGTTCTCTTCAGCATACCTTTGTCTTTACGGTACTATATGGTTTATTTTTCATTTTTCATTGTCATTTTCCCTGTCATTGTCTTGGGAAAATCGGCTCCATCTCCTCTCTCAGGGTTTTGACTACATTACACCACTGATACAGTTCGTAACATAATGCAAACGATTGATGATATGAGCTAACACTATAATATACCAGTAAACTCAACAGTTTGGAAGAGGGAGATGGCCAGAAACCCCTCTGCGCTCGTGCCTGAGCTAGAACAAATTATTCTAACTGGAATTAGTGTAACTTTATTTCGCATCCATTGATTTAATTAATTTTTAAGGTCTTCCACCAAGGCCGTATCCAGGAGGGTGGTTATGGGGTCTGAACCTGTCGCCGAAATATTTGCCCGACTTTTAAAAATATAACGAAAATGCATATAAGCAAATTTTAGCCTCGTTTTTAATATTTTTTTTTATTGTACCCCCCAGCCTTGAACAAAAATCCTAGATGCACCCTTGCCTCCCAAACTTCATATCCTCGATTAAGTTATAGGATTATGTATATGCATCGACTATATAGGCCATACCTCCATCCAATTTTGATAGAAATCCATACAGACTTAAGTTTATTGCGTTTCCAAAAATCAAGGGCTGGCCTTGGGCCCTGAAATTCAATTTTTTCTTGAGCTTCTGGACTCTTTTATTCAAGCATTACATCAACAATGGAAACCTTGAATGTTCAAAAATAAAGTATCAATTATGACAGGGGACTTCAATACTGCCTCCCCATAAGAGGTGGAGGAGAAATATACTGTCTAAGTCAATGTCACTAGAGAGACTTTCCCTAAAGATAAGCGTCTTTCATAACTAGGTATTAATACACATCCGTAGATATTTCGCAAAATATGAAGACAGACGCGCAAAGAGGGGAAAGGGACCTTCGCCCTCCTAGAGTACTGTATAATCATATGTTTCCACATAGATTTCATATTGTTCTTACAGTTCACATTTTTTTTTTACAATTTCCTCCCTCGAATCAATTTCTTGATACAAAATTGGGGCTAGACACCTCAACAACCTGCACAAATGCAAGATTAATAATTCATTATAAGCCTATGATGTAAACATAAAATAATTTCCTTGGTTAAATCCCCCTCACCCAAAATATTTATTTCCGGTTTCTCCAAAACAGAAATTCAGCCACGGCTTTGTCATTATGTACTGATCAAAGGTTCTTCCCTAAAGATCAACATACCTTAGATTAAATCATTCAAAAATATAACTCCTACTTTGCAACATTTACAATCAATCCTTAGAGATAAACTAAACTCTAGGGAGCCTAAATTAATTGGTATAGAGATTGGTATACCCGGACTAACCCACGCATGCCCCGCCCTGAAACTCTGTTGTTGGTCGATGGCTGATCATAGCTGGGTGGCCCAGGATCTACCCAAACAGGTGGTATCTATCCAAGCAAGAAAAATCTTAATGATTAAGACTACATAAGGAAAGATGAATATATCTGATGAAAATGAAGCAGATTGATTGAATCGTTGAATTTGCTACCGCACACTCTCGTGTGTTTTTGGGTCGTAAAAAGATAATGGTTTTTGTCGTTCAAGTGTAGTATCCAATCAGCAAATTGAAGTCAGTTTATCTATTCCTAGTTTTAGAATATTCATTACCAAACATAAATATTGAAAAACACTAAATTAATAATAAAAATGTATTTGTACAAAAGCCAGCGAGGGTTGTGACAAAACAGACATAAAAAATCTGATGTAAAACAAACGTACAAAAAAACCACTACGGTTCAGTCCTAATCTCAGAAATTTCTCAGAAGCTTGCAAATTACCCTATAATAATTATTCCTCATTATCCTTGTTTAATTTTTCTTATCAATAAGACATTCTCCAAAAGTTCCTTTTGTAAGTGAGGCAAATAAAGGAGACACAAACGCATCCTCTGTTCTCCTCCCCAGAAAATTCCCCCCCCCCACAATTCCAGGCAAAATCCTTCCAGTCGGATCACATAACCAGCTGATAATGAAATGATGATCCAAGTCGTTATCATTTAACTTCAATAAGAGCAACTCAACATAAATTTTTAAACACGTTCACTTGGTTTACTTAAACTATGCCATCCCAAATGGAAAAAATTTATGTCCCAAATCAGCTAACTGAGCTTTTACTTAGTTTAGCTACATTTTTTTTTTTAGTATAGCTAGCCAACTTCAATTTTTACCAGCCCAATCTAGCACCACACTCTCATATGGTATTCAGCTGGCATGTGAGAAAGTCAGGGTCTGGCTTACTCTCCGAGTAAATCCCCGGAATATCCCTCCTCCCGGCGGAAAATTTGGTCGTGCGAAAATTTCCCCGTTTCAAAATACCCACTCGCGGAAATTCCGCCAGGGAAATTTCCCCCAGTAAAAAAATTCCCCTAAGAAAATCAAGCCCACATGTAAAATTGAGCATCCACAAAGAAAGTATGAACTAATGAAAGAAAAAGAAAGAAAGACAAATCATGAAGAAAGAAGGGAATTTTGGAATAATCTACCTATATTCTAAATATAGGCAGAATATATGGTGTAGAATATCCTACAGTATTTATTTTTTCATTTTATTTCTTTTTTAATGATTCTGGGGTTGATAAATCCTAGCAGGGCGAGATAAAGGTTAACACTGGGGCTGTAGAAATTTTTTTAAAATTAATACTTGAAAAGCATAAAATAAGGAATCTAATGATACTACTTTTATGTTATTAGCATGTTTCCTTTAGGTGTAGCTAATCACGGTCAATTTATCAACTAGGGTTGAGTTAGATGGGATTAACTTAAATGGGGGTTGAGTTGCACTGGGGGTGAGCTCGATTTTGGTTGAGTTAAAGAAATAGCAAAATAAATATTAGATAAAAAACTATAAAAGAAAAGCCGACAAAAACATAATCTTGGGACCTGTTGTTTCAGATTTATTTTTCTTTAACTGGTAGAAGACTTGACCTTTGCATCAAACACATACTCTGTGGAGAGAAGCAGGATTCCCCCACAAGCACTAGCCCTGCGTTTATCCTTGCTCGCCATATTTACTGTTGCTCAGGGACACACCCAGGGCAGAAAGCCAAAAAATTCGAGCCGAGGGGGCTTCAATACGAAGCTGTTGTATTTCTTTTTTAGGTTGTTTTCAGGTTTCCCCAAAAAAATTAGCCCCGCGTTTATCCTTGCTCACAATGTTATATGTTGCTTAGGGACACACACAGGGTAGAAAACAGAAAAATTCGGGCCGAGGGGCTTCAATACCAAGCTGTTGTATATCTTTTTAAGTTGTTTTCATGATTCCCCCACAAGCATTAACTCTGCGTTTATCCTTGCTCGCCATGTTTGATGCCACTCAAGGGCACAAACAGGGCAGAAAGCAGAAAAATTCGAGCCGGGGGGTTTCGATACCAAGTTGTTGTATATCTTTTTTAAGTTGTTTTCATGATTAATCCACAAGCATTAGCCCTGTGTTTATCCTTGCTCACCATGTTTGATGCTACTCAAGGACGCACACAGGGCAGAAAGCAGAAAAATTCGAGCCAAGGGGTTTCGATACCAAGCTGTTGTATATCTTTTTTAAGTTGTTTTAATGGTTCCCCCACAAGCATTAGCCCTGCGTTTATCCTTGCTTGCCATGTTTAATGTTTCTCAGGGACACACAGAGGGTAGAAAGCAGAAAAATACAAGCTGAGGGGGCTTCGATACCAAGCTGTTGTATTTCTTTTTAAAGTTGTTTTTAGGGTACCCACACAAGCATTAGCCCTGCGTTTATCCTTGCTCGCCATGTTTACTGTTGCTCAGGAACACAAACAGGGTAAAAAACTGAAAAATCCGAGGGGCTTCGATTGCAAAAAAACTTCTTTATCTTATTTCAAACAGTTCGTGGTAACGAACTGTAGTAAGGAGCGACCCGGCTCAATAGTAAACGAAACTCTAAAAATCGGAATTTTGATGCTAAAAGATACATCAAAAGAATTGGATTTTAATGCTGATTTTAAATATATAAGTTTCATCAAATTTAGTCTTTGTCATCAAAAGTTACGAGCCTGAGAAAATTTACCTTATTTTGGAAAATAGGGGGAAACACCCCCTAAAAGTCATAGAATCCTAACGTAAATCACACCATCGCATTCAGCGTATCAGAGAGCCCTTGATCAAAATTTCCAAGCTCCTATCTACAAAAATGTGGAATTTCATATTTTTTGCCAGAAGACAGATCACGGGTGCGTGTTATATTTGTTTTTTTTCCCCAGGGGTCATCGTATTGACCAATTGGTCCTAGAATGTTGCAAGAGGGCACATTCTAATGGAAATAAAAGTTCTAGTGCCCTTTTTAAGTGACAAAAAATTGGAGGGCACCTAGGCCCCCTCCCACGCTCATTTTTTCCCAAAGTCAACGGATCAAAATTTTGAGATAGCCATTTTGTTCTGCATAGTCGAAAACCATAATACCTATGTCTTTAGGGATGACCTACTCCCCCACAGTCCCTGTGGGAGAGGCTGCAAGTTACAAACTTTGACCAGTGTTTACATACAGTAGCCTAATGGTTATTGGGAAGTGTACAGACGTTTCAGGGGGATTCTTTTGGTTTGGGGGGTTGGATTGAGGGAAGGAAGCTATGTGGGAGGATCTTTCCTTGGAGAAATATGTCATGGGGGAAGAGAAACTCAATGAAAAGGGCACAGGATTTTCTAGTATTACTATAAAAAAAACAATGAAAAAATAATCATGAAAAAGTTTCTTCAATTGAAAGTAAGGAATAGCATTAAAACTTAAAACGAACAGAGATTATTAAGCATATGAGGGGTTCTAAAAATACTTTAGCATAAAGAGCGAGGTATTTAGGAATATATAAATACATTGCACTTCATCCTAAAGTATTTTTAGTAATTTCAGCTACTTATTCTACGACCTTTCTGATTCAGGGGTCATTCTTAAAGAATTGGGGCAAAACTTAAGATTTAGCATAAAGAGCGAGGTATTAACGAGGGGACAAACCCCCTTATATACATAATAAGAATAAAAGAATATAAAAGTTTGTTACGTAAGTTAATTCTTAAGTTACGTATATTTTTTACTAATAAAAACGTTCGTTAAAAATTAAAAGTTCTAGTTGCCTTTTTAAGTAACCGAAAAATTGGTGAGCAGCTACGCCTCCTTCTACACCCCTTATTTCTTAAAATCGTCTGATCAAAATTAAGAGAAAGCCATTTAGCCAAAAAAGAATTAGCATGCACATTTCATTTTAATAATTTATGTGCGGAGAGCCAAAATCAAACATGCATTAATTCAAAAACGTTCAGAAATTAAATAAAAAAAACTAGTTTTTTTAACTGAAAGTAAGGAGCGACATTAAAATTTAAAACGAACAGAAATTACTCCGTATACGAAATGAGTTTTCCCCTCCGCAATCCCTCGCTCTTTACGCTAAAGTTTGACTCTTTGCCACAATTCTAATTTTTAAAACAATTAAAAACTTTAGCGTAAAGAGCGAGGCGTTGAGGAAGGGAAAACCCATTTCATATACAGAGTAATTTCTGTTCGTTTTAAGTTTTAATGTCACTCCTTACATTCAGTTAAAAAAACTTTTTTTTTAAAGTTAATCTCCTCAGAAAATGACTGAAGACTTTTTAGTTTTTGGCAATGTTATGTTTATCATCAAATCATACATTTATCAGATTGTACGATTTATGGTGTTAAGCAAAAACACTCCTGCTGTAATTGGGGTGCAAGAGAGACGACTTCCCAGTTCACGTATTAAGTATTTTTGTTTGTTTTGAGTTTGAGTTGAATATTAGTTTTATTTTTGGTACATCTTAAGTTCATTATTGGTTTTGTTTTTTATTCAATCTAATATATGTTTCTTTTGACTTTTAGTTCATTGTTCATTATAATTTCTAGTAACTTTTTTTTGTTCTGCTCAAGCCATGGCTTCGGTCTTTACTTTTGTTAAAAAAAAAAAAAAACTTGCTCTTTTATTTAATTTGAGGATAAGTCAGTTGATTTCTTTGTAAGGGGAGAGGAATACGCAAAGAACATATTTCTTGCAAGGGAATACATTCTTGAAGTCCTTTACTGGCTGAAATTCCAAATATTTGGAATAGGTTCTTCAAATGTGATAATAAAACGGACATATGTTACATTTTTCGGATATTTTCTTTTTTTAATAAACAGCGAAGATAAAACTGAAAATACATAGAAATTATCCCATGGGACTGTCGCCTCTCTGCCACCCACCCCTTCTGATCTTTGCACAACCCCTTGAGCATTTTATTGATATTGATCATTCTCTCAATAAAACGTCATGTCAAGAGCAGGGGATATATATTTGTTAGTTTTAACAAACTGAGTTACCTCATGCGTAACTCCATACTCGAAAACCAAAAAGACACGAATAAAACTAAGAATTTTTCTTTGGTTTGACATCTATACAAGCAATGGCTACTTAAAGCATTTTCCTCTGGACTCTTTTCCTGATTTCTCCCTACTCCCTATTCTTCGTGATTCCCTTCCACCCACACAAATTAATAAAATAAGAACTAAAGAAGAAATATTTTGTTCCCAAATTAAGTAACAAAAGAAACCACGTGTGGCACTATGTAGCAACAACCCGAAAATATACTCATTATTCACTGTCATCACTGCGACATTATTTGACACTGCCACTGTTGCCACTCGATTCTCTGCTAGGTGTAGATACTAGGTTAGCTTTGGTCATACTTGATTTCAGCTGTGAAAAACGTATGAAATCGGTTTTTAGCCAATAGACACTAGGTCGTATCTTAGAAAATATTCCAGATGGAAAAATTGTGATCACGCCATTGGATTCACCGTGTTGACATTAGGGGAGACCCATCTAGCTTAAAAATTACATTTTTGCTCAGATGCTAGGTTTGGCAGAGGACATTCAAATAGCTGTCGTAAGACCTGAAACTGATTTTTAGTTTTTCTGTTTTTATGAAGACTTGGGCTTTGTAACATACTGGCTTGATTGAAAAGCTCTACTGAAGTTTGCAGCCCCTTAAACCTATCAAAATGAAAAGTGGACGCAAAACTCAATCAGTATTGGGTGTAGATAGATTCCAAGCTAATAAGGCGATGGAAAAATTAAGCCGTCAGTCGGCTGCATTAAACTGGCAACGCCCCAGGCCCACCACAAGATCGGCAAATACATATTGTTATGCATGTCAGACTAGTAATATTATCAGGGTTGCCAGTATCAATGATTTATAGTTTTTTTAAGTGACTTTTTTTGGCATGAACAGATTTGTAAAACAGGAAGCAAAGTACAGCATAATAATACCATTGAGTTTTTCAAAGTTTCAATTTTTAAAAACAACTATTAATTATAAGGTATAAAAATAGCTGATGATACATGAAAAATAGAAAAAATATTTTGCACAAAAATGGCTGAAAAATTGGCTCCTAAAGACAGTGCTTTAGTTTCTTTCTTTTTTTTTAAATGTGGCACTGTAATATATTAATTTCAAATGTAGGTAAGATTGTATGATGATGCAGAAAATAAAAACTAAGTATATCTCTGCACCAACAACAGTCCTTCTAAAAATTAATGGTATTATTAGTATATTTTAGTAGTTATTATTAAATTATTCGTAAATTTATAAATTATTTGTAAATTAGTAAGTAATAATTAGTAAATGTTCGTAAATTACGGAAAAGGTTGCTTAAAATTGCTAGATGTTTGGTAGATTCAAAGAAGATTTCAGTATAAAAAAAGCAAATAAAAAAGTAAATGACACCCAAGCCATTTGGTGGGCTTACAGGGGGAAAGGGGTAGCACCAGAGCCATTCTTAGAGTCGGTGGTGTCCGGGTAAAATTTAATTGCAGCACCTCCCTCCCGACTCAAATATAAGCAAAAAAGCCGAGTCAAAGTGAAAATCTTGATCAAAGTCGGCAACCGCTCCAGCCACGGCACCCAGGGCAGCTGCGCTGCTTTCTTTCCCCTCTTTGAACAGTCCAGATTACACTGCTCTTATTTATGAGCCTTGACCAGGTTTGTGATACTAATTTTCTGCTGTTTTTCTGCTGAGGCAATATGACAAATGAATAAACACTTTTCAAAATCCGAAAAATTTTGAGAAAAACTCAAATCGCTCCGGCCCTTAGATGGTTTAGGGACTAAGGTTTTTTTTTCTTAACGTGCAAGGCTTCAATATTGTTCTATAATTTGCTTTGAAAACGTTCCCTTTGGAAAATGTTTTTTTTTTTAAAGATTAACCTTCACAATGTCATCAAACTATCACCAAAATTCAGCGTTTTAGAGTCTGGGTTTCTGATGTCAAGATCAACTCTTTACTTATTTTTCAATACCCTAAACAGTTTGATTAAGTATTCAGCAGCCTTACGACCCTGATAATAATTCAGTTGCAAATATAGAGCCCGAATACCAATTTTGATACGAGTCAATTTCCTTTTATCAATCATCGTAATAAAAAATGACCCTGATTATAATAAACTACTTTAATAAAATGAGCGAAGAAACATAATTAAGTTGTCTCAATAAGGTATCAGCTAAAGATAGAAATAGGTGTACTGAGAAATTCGTCTTTCATTAAATATATAATGTAAAAGCAGGATTTCTTATCGCCCTTTAAGCGAGAATTTAAAGTTTATAAGTTGGAGGATTTTATTTAATCTGGTGTCTTTAATTTGGTACATTTTAACCGGGCAAACTAAACAGAAAATTTATAAAAAACTATTTGACAAATTGAGATAAATTTTAGATTTCGGCTGAGGAAGTGGACTAAATACCCCCAAATTGCTTGTGTTTAATATTTAACAGGAAATAATTTTCAAATAGTAAGATATTATTTCTTTCTGTGCTGGAAATGAACTTTTAAAGTCTATAAGTTACATGGTCTTGCTAATTTACAATTTTTAATTCAGAACGTTTTACCAGGTACTTACGTAGTGTTTTCGTCTATTGAGGGGGGACTAAAAAATACGATACTGGGCAAATTAACAGAAATGTAATAAATTATTTCATAAATTGGAAAAATTTTCTGGATCCTACGAGGGGCACGGGCTCAAATCCTACTACTTACGCGTATGCCACCTTTAATAGGAAACAATTTGTGAATGAGAGAAGGAAGGGGTGTTTTTACTTGCACACACAGCACGTGTGTGCACAGCACTTGCAGCACATGTGTTGTGCGATGTGTATGCTATATGCGTTGGAATCTTCCAAAATAACGTTTTAACTTATTTTTCTTAAAAAACAGAGATTAGATACTTTTTTTTAAGTTAAGTGATAAATATGATGAAAAATATGGTTGATTTTGCTGTTGGTCGGAATATTTGAGAATATTACTTGGGGAAATGAGATATAGGGTTTAACTGCAGTTGCTGGAGGTTACAAAAGGAACGTTGTAGTCAAGAAACTTGTTAATTTATTAACAACGTTTACAGGTTAGACATTCATAGCAATAATGGGTGCCCAAAACGGATAAGGCTCTCCCGCTCTCCATTCTGTGTGATAAAGAATTACCCGATATTAACAGATTATCATTTCGATTGACGAAAAGTCAAATTTAGTATTGTCAAAAAATGCATTTTATTTAAAGAAAAAAGGACATTTAAAACGAATAAAAGGACAGCTATAATATTATAGTTTGATAAATGTACCCCATTGAAGTTTAGTGCGAATAAATTTATTCATGTCAAAAGCAAAAAAGTGCCAACTGAAGCATTAATGGTGTACTTTTGGTATCCATAGCCAAAGTTTCAGATGCCACCAGTGGGTTTTAGGTGCCACTCAGTATTCAGTAATATCCCAACATTTACCATTGAAAAATTTAAATTTGTATTGGCTTTCAAGCACGTCATTTGGGGGGGGGGTTCTCAATTGCTCAATCTTCGATTTTTTACCATCTCGACACTTTGAAATATACCTTTTTTATTTTTGCTATTGAAAATAGTTCCCCCTCCAAAAAATGAAAAACACACTGCCACCCCCAAACATTTTTCTTAATTAAAAATTCTAAGGCTGATTTCCATTGTGTGGTTGTTAGAGTAGGGCATGCGAAGGAAATGGTAATAAATATATTTTTTATTCTTTTTTCAAAATAGAATACAAATTTGTATTTTTTTTGCTCGAGGATCTAGAATACAAGAGAAAACGAGGGACATAAAATGAATTTTGCTGTACAAAATATAGATATAAAATTGACCTAAGTTATTAATGCATAAATGAAAACAGTCAGTAGTAGATGAAGAAGAGTTAAAAAGATAAAGTTATGTAATGCCCATGTTGAACCAACTGACGGAGAAACTAGTGACTCAGATGCATTTTAATAACAGTTACAGGAGCAAATAGACAGTTCCCCAGGTAGAAATATGGTGTTTTTACTACGAGATTTTAACACCCAGCTCGGTAAAAATAGGTATGTTACAGTAAATCGAATACTGGCAGGGTCAATACAAGATACTAGGGTATATAGGAGTGCTATTATTAATGTTAAAAGTAAAGATCACCATCTATTAGTTTCTAGGGTTAATTTAAAACTGAAATTTCGGAAGGGTAACTACCTCCTGGGAATTTATGATGTTAGTACACTCCAGGATGAGAATTTGAGAAAAACTTCCCAGGAACATTTGAATACTAAATTCGATAGTTTAAAATTTGACAATGTGGAAGATGGTTGGAATAATTTTAGAAAACAATTTGTGAAGTTGCTGATAGTGTCTTAGGGAAAAAAGTTAAGACTATAGCTAAGAATATTAGTGAAAAAGCTTTATGTTTAATAGAGAGGAGAGGGGGTTTATGCAATAACTTTCTGAGTGATAGATCATATGGAAACAAAAGGACTGTAACGAAAGTGGAGAAAGCTTTAAAATATGAACTAAGGAGATGTGAAGTATTAAAAGTGAAGACGGTGGCAGCAGTGAAGATGTTAACTGTAGAATAGCCAAGGTTCAGGGTATTTTTTTGACAGTTATTTGGAAGAATAAGAAAATAAGTCTGCAAACCTAGATTAGAATATTGGAAGGTACAGTGATGACAGTGGTCAAATATGGCTCTGAAGCATGGGCGCTCCGAAAAGCGGATGAAGATTCACTATACATTTTCCAGAGAAATTGCCTACGGATTGTTCTGGGTACCCGGCTGACTGACCGTATTTCAAACAGTAGGCTGTATGAAAAATGTGGTTCAATTCCGCTTTCTAGGGCTATAATGAAAGAAAGGTTGATATGTCTATGGTATGTTCTGCGGATGAAGGGTGACAGATTGTCGAAGGTTGCCATTTTCGGCCACCCGTCTAAGGCTAAACAGAAAGCAGGCCGTCCTCGTCTGGGGTGGGAAGATGTCATAAAGAAAGATTTAAAGGAAATGCTTTTTGAGAAGGTGAAAAGAGGGAGGCTTTGTATAGATTGGGATGGAGGAAGAACGGGCATAGCTGTGTTGACCTTAGGCAGCTTGGTGCTGCGGTGAGTTGTTAGTAGTAGTAGTAAAGCCCAATCTACAATAATTTATCTTTTCGAAGGCTCGAACCTAAGCTACCACAGTCATAGGCGAATACTGTTACAGCTGCGCTATCAAGACTTGTATAATAAGGTTTTTTGTAGGTTTTGTTGTGCCTAATCACTGTTTATGTTGTTTTACTTATGCAAGGGGGAGTATAAAAGAGGAGGGAATTTTGTTGTTGTAGTACTGCACTATCATTAGAAGTGCTTGTACTGACAAAATTTGGAAGTAGTTGAATATTCAGAAATAGTAAAAAAAATCGTCTCACAAATTTAACTAATTTTTGTGACAAACAAATAGATAAAATATTAACAAAAAGGTACAAAAGTCGTTTATTTTAAAAAAGAACTGGTGAGTAAAAAGGTTGAGTCTAGGTGTTTACCCCCTACTCCGGAAAATACCCCATCCGGAAAATACCTCCGTGAAAAATCACCCCCCCCCCAAAAAAAAACCTGGAAAATACCCGAAGTAGGAAATCCCCCACCAAACACCCCCCCCCCCTTCATGTAAAAAGCCTTACCAGAAATATCCCCCGAGGAAAATTCCCCTTGGAAATGTGTATAAACGAATTTTTGATACATTTTTTATTTGGTCTATGTAACTCCTCCCCCTTGGACATACTTTCTGGATACGCCCTTGATCACTGCTCAAATGAATTCATTGTGTCATTCTTTTTTATCTTTGTTTATCATTGTACATTAATAATTCAAAAAACGTTGAAGTTTTTGGTAATTCACAGAAAATCTGTGAAAACACTATTTTGGCTAGTCATTTTTATGGATACTGTTTTTCTTCTATAGAGGGTACGGGCTCACCATTTTAAACTAGTTGTGTCCTTATAGGCTAATTATAAACATTCATGGGTTTTTAGACCATATCAAAGACCTTTTCAATGGGGGGGAGAGGTCTTAAAAAATATTTGAGGGACGGCTCGGGTCCCTCCTTCATAAATGAGTGCCTGTGATAGTATTAACCTTAATTCGTTGTGTGTGAATTCTATGAATTTTGTAAGCCTTTATGAGCGATCACCATTGGAAAATTGACTATTTTTCTCCACTTTGTCTCTGTCCACCCAAACGTCCCTTTTCTCTGGGGTGCCACCAGGAGCAACCCACCTTGTAAATAATTCATCAAAGCTTGCACAGGCAACGTAAAATGAAGATGTCATTTCCGTCCTTCAACCCAGAGCCCATTTGCCGCCTAGTCATATCCCCCAGGGGGTATGGGTATTGTTGAAGAAATAAGATTTAGCCATCAAATCTTGTCGGCTTAAAATCCTCTAATAAAGTACAATTCATTTATTGCTGACCAGGCGCGTTTAGAAGCTATAAAGAGAACCGCTGAGCAATTGTAGCTTAGTTATGCACTTTTAGGTAGGGTATCTGATTTAGACATTGGAGGCCCAGCCGAAATTAAATGTGTCTATCTTTAGTATATTGCACATCCCGATAAGGGTGTCAACAGATGCATCTATTAAGATCTGCAAACTTATCAAAGCAATAGACACAAGGCTAGATTGGCCTATACATGCTGTAGATTTGGGATCACCAAAGCTTGAGATTAACGGCTCCTGATAAACAGTGGCGTAGTTACGGGGGGCTAGAGGGGACCGCTGTCCCCAGGCGCTGCCTCCGAGGAAGCGCCAAACTGAGGTTGATCTATTTATGTGGTGGTGATGAGAAGGGGGAAAGAACCGACATTGTCTGCGGGCGCTGAAAACCTCAGCTACGCCCTTGTTGATATAATTTTTCGTACTATAGTTTTTTTCTATGATATCGTATAATTTCTACGTTTTCCAGATATTTTTTGCTTTCTTTTTGCTATTTTGATGACTGATTCCTCTGAGTATAGTTTTTTATCGTAGTTGCCTGTGTTACCTTCAGTTTGGGGATGGACGAATCACGAGCATTAATAAATTTCTTTGTATTAAGACATTAACTAGGGTTTAGCACTTGTTTGAGAGGGTGTGGCCTTACTTAGAAGGTGGTCTTAGTCATATATTTGTATAGAACTTAATTGGGAATTTTTTAATTTTTTAAAAGTCTTATTTATGTTCGAAGCTCCTATTTTTAGATGTTGACCTCCGGGTTGGGGCAAATGCCACTAAAATAATCACCTGGCTCCACCAAATAGCGAAATAGCGTTTGAATGAATTTATCATCTCACATCATTTTATTTATCAGTCCTGGTTGAACTTTGTTGAAGTACGGATGCTAGGGCTATTTTAAAAGATTTGTTTTTAAAAACATTTTGTTGTAATTTTCGCATTTAAATATAAGTTTATTTAACATATATATAATATATATATATATATATATATATATATATATATATATATATATATATATATATATATACATATATATATATATATATATATATATATATATATATATATATATATATATATATATATATATATATATATATATATATATATATATATATATATAATATATATATATGTATATATATATATATAATATATATATGTATATATATATATATATATATATATATATATATATATATATATATATATATGTATATATACATATATCAATATCCACAACCACCCTCCACCCCCTAAGGATGGACCTACTCTTGCTACTAAATTGAGAAAAAAACAGGCACCTCCCGTGTTCTTATTATAAAATGTTTTTTTTAGAGTAAAGAGGGATGGTTAGATACTTACGCTAAACACACCAGGCACTTACACACGAAATTATGATTTTAGGGGATGGTACAATAACATAATAAGGAGGAGGGAACAAAGGCTTATCTAGAATTGTTGTTTGGGGGAGGAATATGTTTTTTTGTGGAGAGGTAGGTGTACAAAGAAAACTTTACAAAAAAAACCTATCAATAATTTGTTTGTATGCACATGTTGGACAAAATTAGGGGAGCGGGTTCAAACCCTGAGCCAACCCTGGATACGGTCTTGAAGAAGGGGAGGGGACAATATTTTGTTGAAAGTTCGATCAAAAAACTGCCCGGGAAGTTAGGTGGTTCTGAAATACGTTGCCCAGAAATACCACCGAATTTCGGTGAAAAATCTAGTGGACAGATGAAAACCATGATATCATTGTTTTCCAGAATAATGAAAATGATTTAACTATGCTGCACGGATTGAAGGGTCTATTGTGTACTTCACAAAAAACTACCCTCTTATCAGCGATGGAGTATCACATCTCGAAAATTTCTACTGGTCAAAAAAAGCTGTAACTTGACCACGGCAAATTCCTGATATGCTGCTGAGAAAAAAATTAGACTTGTTTAAAATTTCTAAAAGATGAACAAAGCCAATAAAATCTAAAAATTTGATATGTCTTTACGTGAATAGAATCATTTTGTGTCATGTTTTATCTGACAAAGCACAAGTGACTTCTTCCTTTCATCTTTTAATCATGTGTCAAGAATGCATTCATGTGGAATAGGGAAGGACAGGTATAAATTCGAAAATTGACTATTCTTTTGTGACCTTTTAAATTTGCATACTTTAAATGTGACGCTTAATCCGTATTTACATCACCTTTTAAGGTGAAAAGGGATATCTAGCCTTCTTAAGGACCAATGTATTTCTTATGTCGTATTGACATCATTTTGTCGCAAAAGAAGGTAAAACATTCATTGGGAAAAAATTATTTTTAAGTGATGTTAAAAATCAAACGTATATGGTTCTTTATAAGTAAGCTAAAAATTAAAACTAGCGTAAAGAGAATGGCCCCTGAATCACAAAGGTGTTTAATTAGAATCAATATTTCTTTTAGAATACTAAACAACTTTAGCGTAAAGAGCGAATTATTTACGAGGTGGTGAACCTCCTCATATAAGTAATAATTTTTCTTCGTTTTAAGTTTTAATGATGCTCCTTACTTTCAGTTGAAAAACTTTTTTTTAAATATTAATTTCTTATCATTTTGAAATAATGCTTGGGAATCCAGTGCCCCCTAAATGAAAAATTCTTTTCCCCAATGGAAAATTCCTCCATGGAAAGATCCACCCATGTAGCCCCTTCGCTATGACCCCCCCCCCACATGAAACATTCCCACTGAAAACGTCTGCGTACTTCCCAATAACCAATACTATATGGATAAATTAAAAAAAAAAAAAACAGGTTTTTTTAACTGCAAGCAAGGAGCGACATTAAACTTATAACAAACAGAAATTATTCCACCTATGAAAGGGGTTCGACCCCCCCCCCACAACGCCTCGCTCTTTACGCTAAAGTTTGACTCTTTGTCACAACTTCACTTTTAAAACAATAAAAAAACTTTAGCGTAAAGAGCGAGGCGTTGCGGAGGGGAGAACCCCTTTCATATACGGAATAATTTCTTTCCGTTTTAAATTTTAATGTTGCTCCTTACTTGCAGTTAAAAAAACTTGTTTTTTATTTAATCTCTGAATGTTTTTGAATTAATGCATGTTTTAATTTTGGCTCACCGCACATGAATAATTAAAACGAAATTTACATATTATTTTTATTTTTTTGCTAAATCGCTTTCTTATAGTTTTGATCGGGTGATTTTGATAAGAAAAAGGGGTGAAGGAGGAGGCCTAGTTGCCCTCCAATTTTTGGTTACTTAAAAATGCAATTAGATTTTTGATTTTTTGTACGAACGTTTTTGTTAGTAATAAACATACGTACCTTACGAATTAACTTACGTAACGAAATTCTATATTTGTGTATTTTTTATTAAGTATATGAGGGGTTTGCTCCCTTGTCAATACCTCGCTCTTTACACTAAAGCTTGAATTTTATCCCAAATCTTTAAGAATGACCCCTGAATCACAAAGCAAATGGTTGAAATTACTAAAAATTCTTTAGCGTAAAGAGCAAGGTATTGTGGAGGAGACGAAACCCCTTACATAGCCTGCGTAATATTTTACTACTCATTACTTCCAAGTGAAAAAAAATAATTTATTTTCTCGTTTTTTTTTTAATAATGCTAGAAAATCCTGCGCCCCCTTCATGGAAGTTCTCTTACCTCATGATAAATTTTTCCATGGTAATATCCTCCCACTTACCCAACAACCCCCCCGACCCATCCCCACCCCAACACGAAAAAGTCCCCCTGAAAACCATTACTATGTAACCATTACTATATGTAAATTACTCCGTATATGAAAGGGCCTGTTCCCTCCTCAACGCCCCGCTCTTTACGCTAAAGTTTGACTCTTTCTCTCAACTCTACTTTTTAAAACAGTAAAAAATTTAGCGTAAAGAGTGGGGTGACGAGGAGGGAACAGCCCCTTTCATATACGGACTAATTTCTGTTCGTTTTAGGATTTAATGTTGCTCCTTACTTTCAGTTAAAAAACTTGTTTTTTTATTTAATTTCAGGACGTTTCTGAATTAATGTATGTTTTGATCTTGGCTCTCCGCACATGAATAATTAAAACGAAATTCGTATATTAATTCTTTTTTTGATCGGACGATTTTGAGAAAAAGAACCGGGAGAGGAGGCCTAGTTACCCTCCAAATTTTTGGTTACTTAAAAAGGCAACTAGAACTTTTATTTTTTTACAAACGTTTTTATTAAAAAAAATATTTACAACACTTACGAATTAACTTACGTAATTAACTTCTATATTCGTATGTTTTTATTACGTTAATGAGGGGTTCGCCCCCTCTTCAATACTTCGCTCTTTACACTAAATCAAAAATTTCGTCCAAATTCCTTAAGAATGACCCAAGAATCACAAAGGCCGTAGAATAAATAGTTGAAATTACTAAAAGTACTTTAGTGTAAAGAGCTAGGTATTAGGTGGAGGTGTGTAATAATTTCTGTTCGTTTTAATTTTTAATGCTGCTTCTTACTTTCAGTTGAAAAAACTTGTTCATATTTATTTTTTCATTGTCTATTTTTAAATAATGCTAGAAAATCCTGCGCCTCCTTCAAGGAAATTCTCTTCCCCCCATGATAAATTCCTCCGTGGAAAGTTCCCTCCACGTAACCGCTTCCTCTCTACCCCTCCCCCCAAACCAAAAAAATCCCCCTGAAGACGTCTGTAAACTTCCCTATAACCATTACTATATGTAAACACTGGTCAAAGTTTGTAACTTGCAGCCCCTCCCATGGGGACTGTGGGGGAGTAAGTCGTTCCCAAAGTCATAGTTATCACGTTTTTCGACTATGCTGAATAAAATGGCTATCACAGAATTTTTGATCCGGTGACTTTTGGAAAAAATGAGTGTGGGAGGGGCCTCCAATTTTGTTGGTCACTTAAAAAGGGCACTAGAACTTTTAATGTCCGTTAGGATGAGCCCTCTTGTGACATTCTAGGACCACTGGGCCGATAAGAACACCCCTGGGGAAAAACAACAAAAAAAAACAAAAAAAAAAACACGCATCCATGATCTGTCTTGTGGTATATTAAATAAAAAAAAACAAGTTTTTTTAAATGAAAGTAAGGAGCAACATTAAAACTTAAAACGAACAGAAATTACTCCGTATATGAAAGGGTCTATTCCTCCTTAACACCCCGCTCTTTACGCTAAAGTTCGACCCTTTCTCTTAACTCTATTTTTAAAACAGTAAGAAACTTTAGCGTAAAGAGCGGGGTGTTGAGGAGGAAAAGCCCCTTTCATATACGGAGTAATTTCTGTTCGTTTTAAGTTTTAATGTTGCTCCTTACTTTCATTTAAAAAAACTTGTTTTTTTATTTAATTTCTGGACGTTTATGAATTAATGCATGTTTTGATCTTAGCTCTCCGCACATAAATAATTAAAACGGAATTTGCATGTAAATTAATTGCAATTAATTAATTCAAAAGATACCTTTCTCTTTACACTAAAGCTTAAATTTTGTCCCAATTCCTTAAGAATGACCTCTGAATCACAAAGGCCGTAGAACAAATAGTTGAAATTACTAGAAATGCTTTAGCGTAAAGAGTGAGGTATAACAAGGAGGTAAACCCCTCATATGCGTAATATTTTTTGTTCGTTTTAAGTTTTAATACTGCTCCTAACTTTCAGTAGAAAAAACTTTTCATATTTATATTTTCATTGTTTTTTCAAATAATGCTAGAAAATCCTGGGCCCCCTTCATTGAAATTCTCTTCCCCCATGGGAAGTTTCTCCATGGAAATATCCTCCAACGTAACCCCCTCTCAACTCTCCCCCCTAAACCAAAAAATTCCCCTGAAAACGTCTGTACACTTCTCAGTAACCATTACTATATGCAAACACAGATCAAGGTCTGTGACTTGTAGCCCCTTCCACGGGGACAGCGGGGGCGTAAGTCGTTCCTAAAGACATAGTTATTAGGTTTTTCGACTATGGTGAATAAAATGGCTATCTCAGAATCTCGATCTGGTGACTTTTGGGAAAAAAGAGCGTGGGAGGGGGCCTAGGGGCCCTCCAATTTTTTGGTCACTTAAAAGGGCATTAGAACTTTTAATTTTCGTTAGAATGAGCACTCTTGCGAAATTTTAGGACCATTCAGTCCATACGATCACCCCTGGGAAAAAAACAAAAAAACAAATAAACACGCATCCGTGATCTGTCTTCTGGCAAAAAATGCGAAATTCCACATTCTTGTAGATAGGAGCTTGAAACTGCTACAATAAGGTTATCTGATACGCTGGATTGGATGGTGTGATTTTCGTTAAGATTGTATGACTTTTAAGGGGTGTTTTCCCCTATTTTCTAAAATAAGGCAAATTTTCTCAGGTTCGTAACTTTTGATGGGTATAACTGATCTTGATGAAATTTATATATTTAAGATCAGCATTAAAATGCGATTCTTTTGATGTAACTATTGGTATCAAAATTCCACATTTTAGAGTTTTGGTTACTATTGAGCCGGGTCGCTCCTTACTACAGTTCCTTACCACGAACTGTTTGACAATGGGCAAAGATCATAATTTTCAGCCCATTCCCCGGGGAATCTGGGGGGATTAAATCGTCCTCGAAGACATAGTGATTAGATTTTTCGACTATCCTGAGCAAAATGGCTATCTCAAAATTTTGATCCGGTGACCTTGGGAAAAAATAGGCTTAGGAGGGGGCCTAGTTACCCTTCTTTTTTTTTTGATTTTTGGTCACTTGAAAAGGGTACTAGATCTTTTAATTTTAGTTTGAATGAACCCTCTTTTGGCATTCTAGGACTACTGGGTCGATGTCGATACGATAAGCCCTAACAAAAAACCAAAAAACAATAAAAAAACACAAAAAAATAAACACGCATCTGTGATTTTCTTTTTGGCAAAAATAAAAAATTCTACTTTTTTGCAGATAGGAGCTTGAAACCTTTACAGTATGGTTCTCTGATACGCTGAATATGATGGTGTAATTTTAATGAAAATTTTCTAGCTTTTAGGGGGTGTTTCCCTCTTTTTTCAAAAATAAGGCAAGTTTTCTCAGGCTCATAGCTTTTGATGGGTAAGACTAAACTTGATGAAACTTATATATATATTCAAAATCACCATAAAATCCAATTCTTTTGATGTATCTATTGGTATCAAAATTCCGTTTTTATAGTTTTGGTTACTTTTGAGCTGGGTCGCTCCTTACTCACAGTTCGTTACCACGAACTGTTCCATAGATAACTCTTTTGAAAGTACTTAAGAAAATTAGCGTAAAGAGTGATGTTTTGACTGTGGGTTTAGCCCCCTTATATTCGTAATAATTTCTGTTCGTTTTAAGTTTTAACGTTGCTCCTATTTAATTTTTGATCGTTTTTAAATAAGGCTGGGAAATCTGACGCCTTTTTCATAGAAATGTCCTTTCCCCCATGAAAACATTCTCCATGGAAACATTCTCCCGCGTAGCCCCTCAGGAGCCAATCAGGATTTTTCGTCCAATCAGAGAATCTTTAACAAATCTGGTTGTTTCAAGTTATCGCCAACTAAATCTCAGTGTTAGTAAAGTCTGAATGGAGCTTTAGCGGAATAGTCCATAAAAAGGCTTGCAGTGGTCCGAATCTAAATTGAAACTATGAGCTTTCAGAGACGTAGCTAGGATTTTCAGCGCCTGGAAACAACGTCGGTGTTTTCCCCTCCCCACCATTACTACCATAATATAAGAAAAAAAAATAACTTGGCACCCGCCTAGAACCTTCGGACGAGGATAGCCATCCCCTTACCTGGCCACTGTAATTAATATTCTGTTTTTATTATTACTATTATTTGTTATTATTATTAAAAATGACTATTTCTTTCCCATTTAGTCAACGACATGAACAAAATACTATTTTTTCGTGATAGTTCATCGGAGAAAGCCATTCAGTTGAACGGGAAATTTTCAGTTGAACGATTGAATCGAACGGAATCTTTTTGAATGAGGTTGCCACAAAATGAAAGTCACATCAAAACATTTGCGCTACATTTGTCAACTACATAAACATTACAATATATTATTTTTTTAGATCAAAAACCACAATATTTCTCTCGGTTCCTAAGTGTTAAAAGATAATTGACCACTTGATATCTTAATAACGACCCGTAAATGGATCTTTTTCTGAATTAAGCGTCCGTAATTGTCAATACGGGTTTTAATAATGTTTCACGCTAGTATGCAGAATGAATGAATTTCTGTATTATTTATTTGAACTTTAACCACAATTGTCTTATAGGTACTAACGCCTCTATTTTTAACGTTTTCTTTAGACTGAAAATAAATTAGTTTCTCCGAGCGCCGAAGAAAGCAATTATCAAAACAAGTCACAAGAGGGCAGGGCCGAATCCTGTATATTTGTTAGGGGGTATTTTCTTTGGGAGGGGAGGAG
Source organism: Artemia franciscana (assembly GCF_032884065.1). Taxonomy (NCBI): domain Eukaryota; kingdom Metazoa; phylum Arthropoda; class Branchiopoda; order Anostraca; family Artemiidae; genus Artemia; species Artemia franciscana. The sequence continues at coordinate 28,443,222 of NC_088879.1, read as the reverse complement.
ACTAAAAAACGCATTAAAATTTGTTAAATGCATTTTTGTTATGTTTTTACGATTCGGAGAGCCTGCTTTTCAGAGGGGTTGGGGTTGAAACCCCTTATACCTCCCCTTCGGATACCGCCTTGCAAGTGGGGATTCCATAAGAAAATATAGGTTTTGGGGAGGTCACCTGCCATCCATGTGGCACTCTGAAATTCAATTCCCTCGACAGCACAAATATTCAAAACTTGTCAAATGTAGAGATTATAAGGAGGGTAAATCGTATACCTCTTCAGGCTGATCTCAAGAATATTGACAAATTCATGGAGGAAAGGGGGAGACCTGGAATATCAAAAAGTAGATTTTTTAGGGGATCAATACCCCTTTCTCTTTTATAGGAACAATTTTATAAAATAACGGTTTTGAAATTACACAAAACCTCTTCATAGAAAGTGGACAGCCCCTCCTCCACAACTATTTATAAAATTTAGTCTAAATATGCTTCTTCAATTGAAAGAAGGCTATGGTAAATTTCAACTTCCTTCAGATTCATCTGAACGGCATCTCCCGAAAATTTTGGCTTGGACATCCGTTCTAACGGAAGTTCAGGCACCCATCTCCTCCCCAAAGAATGATTTAGGGAGACTTGTCTTTATTTTTTAAATTAAGAGGTGCATTACTACGGTTCCTTTGCCGCAGACGCAAAAAAAGAAATTGCAAACTCTACAAAAATTGCAAGTGTGAAAAGCTAGTAAAAATAGATGACAGCACATTCACACCGTGGCAAAATACTTTTTTAAATCTTTGTTTTTTATGTTTATTATTATAATAAGAAATTTCTTCATTCGATTTAGCGAACTGTCACACATCTTCGGCAGGATTAGATTCCTCCCTAACTTCTTATTGAAACAGTTCTCTCATTATTAAAGAGTTAAGAGCTTATCCTTTGCTCAAATTATAAATAGCTTTGATATGTGTGTTTGAATACTAAAGTAGGATATGCTCATCATAAAGATTTTTCATCACAAAGAAGGATATGCTGCATTTTTTTCTGAACTGGAAATTAGCCGGAAATTCCAATCTCTATGATTGGAGAGCCAAAGCAGGGTAAATTCCCCTCCGTACCGCATCGTACAATTTCAACATCTTAGCAAGCAGGTAGGTAAGCTATATACTATCTAAACCAAATTATGCGAGGATTTTCAACCTGCTTGACGGGATTACAAAAATGGCTCCGTGCCCCTAAAAAAAACTAGCAAAGATCATCTAACCTTTGCATGTAAGTGCTCAGATCATCTTGAAACTTACGTGGTATGTACCTTGAATCAAGGGAGCAGATGGGCAGATTTTTAGAACCATACATGATTTCCCACTTACATTCCATCTGAAAGTGCCAGGAATCGCTTGAAATTTGACAGGCCAAAGGCCAAGCGAATTCTTCAGGAAGTCTTAGGAACTTTAAAAGCCAATTGAATTTGCTCCAGGAAAATTTAGACAATTGAACTTAAGCTTTGCGAAAGCAGACAATTGAACTTAAGCTTTGCGAAAGCAGACAATTGAACTTAAGCTTTGCGAAAGCAGACAATTGAACTTAAGCTTTGCGAAAGCAGATAATTGAACTTAAGCTTTGCGAAAGCAGACAATTGAACTTAAGCTTTGCGAAAGCAGACAATTGAACTTAAGCTTTGCGAAAGCAGACAATTGAACTTAAGCTTTGTGAAAGCAGACAATTGAACTTAAGCTTTGCGAAAGCAGACAATTGAACTTAAGCTTTGCGAAAGCAGACAATTGAACTTAAGCTTTGCGAAAGCAGACAATTGAACTTAAGCCTACTGCCTTTACGAAAGCAGACTTCAAAGCCTTCATATTTCAGGGATTTTTCGTCCGTCACTTGTAAGGAAGAACCTATTAAGGAACCTTCTTTTCCAGGGGGAGGGGCTGTTCAGAAGGGAAGATGTGTTTTCCTAAGTGCTGTTTTTGGTATTTAATATGTACATGGGGGTAAGAGAAACGTGTATCCTTCTTTATTGCATACCACTAGTTATTTGTAATAAAAAATTATGGATCCCACTCGATATCAGGACCGATGGCTTACATACTTGTGGTAATTAATTTAGTGCGATTTTAAATATAGGGGAGGGGACAGGTAGCATTTGACCCTCATAGGTATTGAAAAATACCTTTCTTTATATTTATTTTCTTTAAAATATTGCTTTTTTGGTATTTTCATCGACAACATTGAAAAAAACAACAAAATCGTCTACACTTAGATTTTGAAAAATACAGATTGTTTCCTTCCTGCTACATTTTCTTGAATTGGCCCCGCTGATTGAGTAGCGGGAAAAAAAGAATAAAGCTGGCTTTGAGATGACTTTCCAGACCATCTTAAATGAAATTTACATCATTTTTTGGATACAAAGCTCATCTGGGGATATGCCATTTTCAAATTATGAAGGGTTGTCAGCTAACCTACAGCGTGTTGTCAAGCCATGATACAGGCCTTGGTGCTGTATAAGCTTGGTGGTACGACTAGATGTATCTGCCTTCATTCCCAGGGGACTGAATCCAGTTTTCTATCTAGACAATCCATCCTATCATCTTGCTTCCTAGACTTGGGTAGACACGAAGGGGCTTAGTGTGCAAATTCCTTGACCTACACTTAATTGAGAAACGAGACAAGTGATACAATATCTTTTTTTTTCCGTCGCAGACATTTTTTTTATAAGCCGAATCAATTGCACAGGTCTAAACAAGGGGCTAAGCATTGTCAGCCGAAAGCGTAAATTGTTAGCAACAAGACCCTTGGCTCCTTCTCTTTTGCTCCAGACCTGTCCTTAGTACCAACGTCTGCATTTATGTTTACCCCTACATCCAATCTGACCTTCGTTGCTAATTGCATCGGGTGTACTGAACAGAGCTTAATTGCAAACCCATAGCTCGTGCAAGTTTTATTGCGGTTGCATTTTCAATTGAAAACCTAAGATTTGGTTCAATAGCTCAAATTGCATCAATTTAATTAAAAGAGTGGCTTACCATACAAAATTACTTAAACCGTAACAAATTCATGAAGTTGAATGGGCCTAAAATGGACGCAATCAACTACGGATTGATGATATAATTTTTTTCTACCTTCCTGCCTCTATAAATGGCCTAGATACTTATCAATGAATCGAAGCTGAAAAACAACGTCAAAATTTTTATTGTGTCCAGTGATTGATACGAAAATCTTTTTAAGTAGTTTTCGTCTTCTTCTTCAAGTAAATTCATAAGCCCCAAATGAGGGATCCGTCACTTCATCCGTAATCGATACTTCTGAAGGATTTATTTGCAAAAACGGTTTAATGTCATTCGTTATTGAAGATCATTCCATATATTTTATCACATGTAAGGACGTCCATGAATATATTTCAGCGAGGGTGAAAGGGTTTAAGCATACAAAAACACTTTTGAAGTATATTCTTCGTAAACTAAGAGGTCCGTAAGCACCAGGAACTTATTTGCAAAACAAGTGACTTTAGGATTTTTCTGTTCCTAGCAATATATTGTTGTGTCAATTTTGTGTGTTTTGATTGAAGAGCTATTTTTTTTTTAGAATTCTACAATACAGGGAAATATTCAGGCTCAGTTTATTTGAAACAGTTTTAACGATATGCGTTCCGTAAACTGCGAATCCATAATTTTTTTTATTTTTTTTTTTAAGTTTCTACTTGACTATTCACTTCGACCAGAGAAACTTTTTTTGGTACTTATGTATTATTCAGAACACACTCAATAAGTGAAGTTAGGTTCTTATATGAAACAAACTACGATGCAGGTACATTTTAATAAAATATTTTATACTAGCTGTTGGGGTGGCGCTTCGCGCCACCCCAACACCTAGTTGGTGGGGGCGCTTCGCGCCCCCCCAAGCCCCCCCGCGCGCGTAAGTCGTTACGCGCCATAATAGTTACGCGCCATTGTAGTTGTGTCCCTATGTCCCACCTGTGAATATAGATATATATATATATATATATATATATATATATATATATATATATATATATATATATATATATATATATATATATACATCCCCCTGTTTCCCCCGGTGTCCCCGTTGTAGTTGTGTCCCTGTGTCCCGGTCGTCATTTATATTCCCTGTGTCCCGGTCGTCATTTGTATCCCGGTGTCCCGGTCTGTATATACATTCGTTTTTTAGTTTTGTTTTTCTCCTTTATTTTTTTCCTTTTTTTTCTTTTTTAGCTTATTTAGATTTTTAGATTTTTTAGTTTTTTTATTAGTTTTTATTTTTTTTTTCTTTTTAGTTTTTTTTGTCCCGGTCGTCATTTATATCCCCCTGTTTCCCCCGGTGTCCCCGTTGTAGTTGTGTCCCTGTGTCCCGGTCGTCATTTATATTCCCTGTGTCCCGGTCGTCATTTGTATCCCGGTGTATTTTTTTTTATTAGTTTTTAGTTTTTTTTGTAGTTTTTGCCTTTTTTTAGTTTTTTCAGTTTTGACGTCACCTGATCCAGTTTTTTCAGGTGACGTCACCTGATCCACGATCCACAGATCCACAGACAACTTATTTTTATATATATAGATAGTTTTTTTTTTTTTACTTATGCCCTGGTTAGTTTTTTTTGTAGTTTTTGCCTTTTTTTAGTTTTTTCAGTTTTGACGTCACCTGATCCAGTTTTTTCAGGTGACGTCACCTGATCCACGATCCACAGATCCACAGACAACTTATTTTTATATATATAGATAGTTTTTTTTTTTTTACTTATGCCCTGGTCGTCATTTATACTCCCTGTGTCCCGGTGCTTTGTTGATTGCTAATCGAACATTCCTTTTGTCCTGGTCGCTTTCTCTTTGAGTTTCGTCATTTATTTTTTTCTTTTTTAGTTCTTTTAGTTTTTACCTTTTTTAGTTTTTTTTAGTTTTTTAGATGAAAATTTTTTTTAGTTTTTTCCTTTTTTTCTTTTTAGTTTTTTATTGGTTTTTACCTTTATTTTAGCTTATTTTTCAGTTTTTTCCTTTTTTTTAGTTTTTTTTATTTTTTATTTTTTTTAGTTTTTTACCTTTTTTTAGTTTTTTTAGTTTTTTAGTTTTTTAGCTTTTTTACTTTTTTTATTAGTTTTTAGTTTTTTTTTGTAGTGTTTGCCTTTTTTTAGTTTTTTCAGTTTTTTTTTTAGTTTTTTATTGGTTTTTACCTTTATTTTAGCTTATTTTTCAGTTTTTTCCTTTTTTTTTAGTTTTTAGTTTTTTTAGTTTTTTATCTTTTTTTTAGTTTTTTTAGTTTTTTTAGTTTTTTAGCTTTTTTATTTTTTTTTATTAGTTTTTAGTTTTTTTTGTAGTTTTTGCCTTTTTTTAGTTTTTTTAGTTTTTTAGCTTTTTTATTAGTTTTTAGTTTTTTTTGTAGTTTTTGCCTTTTTTTAGTTTTTTTAGTTTTTTAGCTTTTTTATTTTTTTTATTAGTTTTTAGTTTTTTTGTAGTTTTTGCCTTTTTTAGTTTTTTCAGTTTTGACGTCACCTGATCCAGTTTTTTCAGGTGACGTCACCTGACCCATCCATCCATCCATCCACAGACAGACAACTTATTTTTATATATATAGATAGATATAGAGGTGGTTAGGTTAGGTATTTGATATAATGCACCTCCCCCTAATGTGCAAATATAAAGCCAAACTTTTGATAAAGCTAACGAAATAAAATCAAATATGATGAAAAAATAATAGGTTAGGTTAGATTAGGTTAGGTTTCCTCATAAAATATACCAGCATCGTAGTTTGTTTCACGAAAGAACCTAACTTCACTTATTGAGTGTGTTCTGAGTAATGCACTAGTACCCTTTTTTTAATTAATAAGAAGAAAAAGCGAGAATATTGTCCTTGTCATAAAGTATTAAATGTACTACCAAAGAAGAAAGATAAATAACTGTCCTACCCTTTTGTATTAAAAAGTTTGCTTTAATTTAAATGATCTGTTTTTATGACATATTTCCGCAATCCAATTACAGAATTTCTTATTTCTGGGGAGAAAATGTCCCCTCTTTTTTTATAAAAACACGTGAAGTAATGCTTGGGGTAAATGATGCTAAGTAAAAGATCAGTTAATGCAAATAAATAATCTCCCTTTTCTAAAACCCGATTGGTTCTTGTGACAGAGATTAAGTAAAAAAATATGTCTTTTCAGCTGAAAGTAAGGAGCAAAATTAAAACTTAAAATGGCCAGAAATTATTACGTATATGAGGGGTTGCCACCTCCTTAACACCTCATTTTTCACGTTACGGCTCTTAGTAATTTTAAAAAAGCTTCTTATTGTTCTAATTATATGACTGTGTCTTTCAGACGTTCTTAAAGAATTGGGACAAAATTGAAACTTTAGCGCAAAGACAGAGGTGTTCAGAAAGTGGCAATCCCCCTTGTATACATAATAATATCTTTTCGTTTGAAGTTTTAATGGAGATCCTTACTTTCAGTTGAAAAAAAGGCTTTTTTGCTTAATTTATGATCTTTTTTTAAAAAGTGCCAGGAAATTTGGCTCCACCTTAACGTAAAAATCTTCAGGCAATTCAATCACGGTCAAAATTTACCCCGGAAAATTACCCTTACCATCTCCAGGCGTAAAATTCAGTCGGCAAAAAGAAAGCAAGACATAAAAGAATTTTGTATATGAATTGTGGAAAAAACCCCCGGTGTAAAACATCCCTTGAAAAGTTCACTCCCTGGAAACTTCCCACCGCATGGAAAAATGCTCCCGTGGAAAATCCCCAAAGCCGAGAATCCCCCACTTAAAAAATGTATGCATACTTCCCAATAACAAATTCTGTACGTAAACAATGAGCAACTTTTTAACTTAAATACCTTTCCCTAGGAGCTGTGGGGGGGGGGGGGGGTAAAGTTATTTCCAAAGGCATGTTTGTTGGGCCTTTTGACTATGCTATCTCAAAATTTTGACCAGGCTATTTTGGGGTAAAAGGCGCATGGGAGGGAGCCTAGTTGCCCTCCAATCTTTTTGGTCGCTTAAAAAGGGCACTAGAATTTCCTATTTTTGTTCTAATGAGCGCTATGCCGGCAGTTTAGGACAACTGGGTTGATACAATCACCCCTGGGAAAAAAAAAAAACAAAGAATAAACACGCATCCGTGATCATCAAAAATTCCACATTTTTGCAGATAGGAGCTTGAAACCTCTACAGTAGGATTCTGAATCTGAATCCTATGCTGATACACTGAATCTGATGGTGTGATTTTCATTAAGGTTCTTTGACTTTTTGGGGGTGTTTCCCTCTTTTTCGAAAATACTACATTATAAAAATAGAAATGTTATAAAAAACCGATAGATATTAACACAGAACCTGTCACAAATAGACCTATGAGACCAGCTGCAAAAAAAGCAAGATTGGTATTTAAAACGTGTTTTTAAATCATTCTCTTTCAATTCAGTGAATTGCCACGTTTCATCACAATTCATTTTTCAGTCCTGGTTGAAATTCGCTGAGGTAAGGATGCTGGGACTGTTTTGAAAAAAAAAAAAATTTACTTTTATTGATTTTATATTGTTGTAAGTTTTTTCTTCTAATATATATTTTTGTATTGCTGAGGACGGCCCTTGGATATAGAGCAGAAATATTCATTCCAATTTTTTTCCCACTGTCTTGAGAAATTCCCTATTGTTCTTCTTGTTTTTTTTTTTGTTTTTTTCGAAAATCAGGGAATTTTTCTCAGGCTCATAGTCTTAGTGGGTAACAAAAAGCTTAACGAAACTTATATATTTGGAATCAGCACAATAAGCCGTTTTCTTTGAGATATCTATTGGTATTAATATTTTGTTTTTTAGAGTGTCGGTTACTATTTAGCCACATCGCTCCTTATTTGCAGCTCTGTACCACAAACTGTTTGATATAAACCCAATGAAAAGAAGGACAATTTTTCGAATCATAATATTTCTCGAAGTTAACTCTCTGTTTTCCTGTAGTATTACTTCCAAATCAACACTCCACGAAGAACAAAGTCACTGAGAATAAAATACAACCAAGAAGAATGAAAAATTACTATCTACCGTTTGACTTCAGTAAGAAGGCTGGAAAACTCATGTGGCCAGCTTATTCATTAAGGTTAAGTCATCTGAAGCAAAAATCAAGACAGACTAGTAAATATTAACAATTCAATCCACTTTGTAAAATCTGGTTGGCCCTTTTGTCAGGGACACTTAGTTCGTACTTACGACTTGAGTCAGTCGTTTCCACGTTATCAAGCATTGATGATAAAGGAGACCTCCTTGGACCATGTTTAGCAATCTTGCGTCAGCTCCTCTACAATGTGAGCCACTGAGTGTACCATCTTCGATTGAACTTTCTGATAGGTTCAAAACCTGGCTTGGCCAGGTTTCACCAGGTGTCCCTCTATCCTCATTGGTGTCTCTTCCAGGAGCTAGCATACCGAGTAGACCCATTTAGCGAGGAAGTTACTCTAATGGTTTCCGCAATGCGTGTGTTAACCATTCCAAACGGCGTTCCTTAATAGTGAGCACATCATTCCTTTGAATATTGCACATTTGACGTAGAGCTGTGCAATATACACGGTCATGCCGTTGCATTCTGAGAATACAAGTGCGTTTGCAAGACTGATTTACTCAAACTCCTTCAGCGTATTCTCATACTATAGCTTTACCGACAATGTTTCACTTACAGTAGATGAGTTCAGCACGGACTAGGGTCACGATAATTTGAGCTTTTGCTCAGACACTGCGAGTGAATTCCATAGGGATTTAAATGGAGGTAGAGACTGTCTGAGTTTTCTGCATTCCTTGTTTGGTTTTAGTGCCTGAAGATGCGTCTGTGCGAAACTGGGATACTAAGTACAAAGCTGGGAGCTTAGGTTGGTGGAGTTTCTCCAGCTGAACTTGAATAACAGCTAGTGAGTAAAGTCCTATGTGGTTGATAGCCATGAATTTAGTTTTCATCGTTGCTTATATTCAAGACAATCAAGTGTGCGCCCGCCACGTCATTATATATCTTTTGGGCTTCTTTGGAGTCTCAGAGGAGGCCAACATCACCCATGTAATCAAGGTCAGTCAGTAAAATATTTTGTCCGATCTGTGTTCCATGAATAAGATGACACTACATCCTCAAGTACTTATTTGAAACAGTCACTGAACAGAGTCGGAGAGAGGACGCACTCTTATTTAACTCCAAACTCAACTAAGAATTCCTCAGTTTCTTCGTCATGGACTTGAGCCCGGCTGACTGAAGCGACATAGTGTATTTCCATCAACTCAATAAACTTTATTGGTTACATCACCCACATAATCAAGGTCAGTCAGTGAAATATTTTGTCCGATCTGTTCTCCCGGATAAGATGACACTACATCCTCAAGTACTTATTTGACACAGTCACTGAACAGAGTCGGAGAGAGGACGCACTATTATTTAATTCCAAACTCAACTAAGAATTCCTCAGTTTCTTCGTCATGGACTAGAGTTCGGCTGACTGAAGTGACAAAGTACATTCCATCAGCTCAATAAACTTCATTGGCATTCCGTTATTCTCCATGATTTTCCGAAGTTTCAGGCGAGTGACAGAGGCGAAGAAGGCAATTAAATCTAGGAACATAAACATCAGGCGATGATTTAACCTTTTAAACTGCTGGATAATGAAGCGAACAGCCTCTACCTTGCCGAAATGCAGCTTGATTTTCTTTAGTTCTTTCCTCCCTTGCCCTTTGAAGTGATTCAAGAGTACAATACTGTATATAATGACTGCCACATCAATAAGACTTATTCCGTGGTAACTTTTGCATTCAGTTTTAATATCTTCCTTATAAAAGGAAGGAGGACTGATGTTTTCTAATGTCCTGGTAAAGGATTGGCCATCCAGACTCCCTTAGGAATGCCGTGGAGCTGTTCAGCAGTGACCCCAGGCCATTGTTTGCAAATTTTTGGACGAAGGTCCTCTTAACAAGAGGCTTATGGTTTTCAGGGCTTGATCATCTGGAGTATTTTGAATCTGATCAAATGAACCATAAAAAAAGTATAGTTATTTTGGGAGGGTAGGGGGGATAGAATCAGGATCAGAAGATAGGCGGATTGATTAGGATCTGAAAGTGATCCTTCCATCTTGCCAAACGCTCCTTCTGACAGCTAATGATTTTTCCTGATTTGACTCTGTCTACTTTTAAAACAGCCACTTCCTTGCCAACAGATTCTTTTAGAATGACGTGAAGACTATGGATATCACATGACTGGTCTGCTTTCTCTAATCCAGCACTAATATTAACCAGGTAAAAAAAGAGAAGTTTTTTAGTCACACAATTTTCACAGGTAAACTCTCCTTTTTCGTGACGGAAAACTTGTTCCGATGTAAATACACCAAGGGACGAATTAATACTCCACGAAGAATAAAGTTGATCATAATAAAAATATTACCAAATAGAATGACAAATTTGCTTTCTCAGTTTTATGTCAGTAAGAAGGTTGGAAAAACCCATGCGGCCATCTTATCAATTATTGAACATAAACTGAGAGCTTAAATTACAAAATCGCTTACCCAGATATACCACCAAGCGAGTTAATCCATACAACTCCATAAAACTGATAAGGAGCGAAAAATGCATCCCTGTAATTATTTTAATAGTCTTTTTATATATTAAACTGTCATGTAGCTTTAGCAAGTTGTCAAAAGTCTTTTACGTGTCCCTTGTCTTTTATCTATTGCTAATATTAATTGATCGGCTTGAGCCAAGGTAATGCAACAAAAAAGGAAAAAGTATCAGGTTTTTAAATATTGGCTTCAAGGAGGAACGGAAATGAAGTTGCATCAGTTAATCAGATGTCAATTAAAGTACTAATTTATAAATTATAATATACTAGCTGTTGGGGTGGCGCTTCGCGCCACCCCAACACCTAGTTGGTGGGGGCGCTTCGCGCCCCCCCCCCAAGCCCCCCCGCGCGCGTAAGTCGTTACGCGCCATAATAGTTACGCGCCATTGTAGTTGTGTCCCTATACCTCATGATTCTAATGATTGCCCTTGAGCTTTGTTGATGGTGATTGCTAATCGACCATTCCCTGTCCCGGTGTTCCGGTCGTCATTTACATCCCCCTGTTTCCCCCGGTGTCCCCGTTGTAGTTGTGTCCCTGTGTCCCGGTCGTCATTTATATTCCCTGTGTCCCGGTCGTCATTTGTATCCCGGTGTCCCGGTCTGTATATACATTCGTTTTTTAGTTTTGTTTTTCTCCTTTATTTTTTTCCTTTTTTTTTCTTTTTTAGCTTATTTAGATTTTTAGATTTTTTAGTTTTTTTATTAGTTTTTAGTTTTTTTTTCTTTTTAGTTTTTTGTCCCGGTCGTCATTTATATCCCCCTGTTTCCCCCGGTGTCCCCGTTGTAGTTGTGTCCCTGTGTCCCGGTCGTCATTTATATTCCCTGTGTCCCGGTCGTCATTTGTATCCCGGTGTACCGGTCTGTATATACATTCGTTTTTTAGTTTTGTTTTTCTCCTTTATTTTTTTCCTTTTTTTTTCTTTTTTAGTTTATTTAGATTTTTAGATTTTTTAGTTTTTTTATTAGTTTTTAGTTTTTTTTTCTTTTTAGTTTTTTTGTAGTTTTTACCTTCTTTTTAGTTTTGTTAATTTTTTTTTTTACTTATGTCCTGGTCGTCATTTATACTCCCTGTGTCCCGGTGCTTTGTTGATTGCTAATCGAACATTCCTTTTGTCCTGGTCGCTTTCTCTTTGAGTGTCGTCATTTATTTTTTTCTTTTTTAGTTCTTTTAGTTTTTACCTTTTTTAGTTTTTTTTAGTTTTTTAGATGAAAATTTTTTTTAGTTTTTCCTTTTTTTCTTTTTAGTTTTTTATTGGTTTTTACCTTTATGTTAGCTTATTTTTCAGTTTTTTCCTTTTTTTTTAGTTTTTTTTTATTTTTTATTTTTTTTAGTTTTTTACCTTTTTTTAGTTTTTTTTAGTTTTTTTAGTTTTTTTAGTTTTTGAGCTTTTTTACTTTTTTTTATTAGTTTTTAGTTTTTTTGTAGTTTTTGCCTTTTTTTAGTTTTTTCAGTTTTTTTTTTAGTTTTTTATTGGTTTTTACCTTTATTTTAGCTTATTTTTCAGTTTTTTCCTTTTTTTTAGTTTTTTTTAGTTTTAGTTTTTTTAGTTTTTTACCTTTTTTTAGTTTTTTTAGTTTTTTACCTTTTTTTAGTTTTTTTAGTTTTTTTAGTTTTTTAGCTTTTTATTTTTTTTATTAGTTTTTAGTTTTTTTTGTAGTTTTTGCCTTTTTTAATTTTTTTTAGTTTTTTAGCTTTTTTATTAGTTTTTAGTTTTTTTTGTAGTTTTTGCCTTTTTTTAGTTTTTTTAGTTTTTTAGCTTTTTTATTTTTTTTATTAGTTTTTAGTTTTTTTTGTAGTTTTTGCCTTTTTTTAGTTTTTTCAGTTTTGACGTCACCTGATCCAGTTTTTTCAGGTGACGTCACCTGACACATCCATCCACACATCCACAGACAGACAACTTATTTTTATATATATAGATAACATAATTTATAATTATAATATGCGATTTAAAGTACTAATTTAATAAAATCGAATGTTGCACCATGGATCCACTTTATGCCTAAAAACTGCGATTTTATAAGATGTCTCTTTTTCTTGAATCAAAATTACTAAGTTTTTATGGTAGTACTTTCATTTTCGTCAGTGTTGCCATGTTGAACTGTTAAAAAAATAAGCAAAACGAATTACACAAGTTTGATAACGATTCTTCTCCGTTAAAATTCCAACATTATTAATTCTGTGGATGTCTAAGGACACCTGTAATTTAAAAGAACGCTGTACTTGTTGAGCTATTGGTGTCATAGCTTTTTTAGCCAAATTTCTTCTATTTTACTCATGTTTTTTTCTCCTATGTTTGGCACCTACTACTACCAGAAACTAACAGAAACCGCCAAACTTTACATGGGTCTTCTTCATTGACGATTGGATTTCTGATTTTTCTAATTTTCAAGATATACTGGGGTGTCTAAGTTTTCACTTTACCTGTTCAAGCAACAAATTTTACTTCCATTACCCTCTGTGCTTCAACGTTTTTTGAGGGCCGACACCCGAAGACTTCCTCAGGGAGACTAACACTGCGAAACAAGGTGTCTTAACGTTATACTTTTAATAAAAGATTTTGTTTTTAGGTATATTCTTTATTCATCTTTTTTTCCAGGGGGGAGGGCTTATGAGCAGAAAAAAAACTTTACCATACAGACTGGCAATGCTAAGCATTTTGTTACTGCACTATTTTAAGGAACATTTTTACTGCTGGGTTTATAGCTCGTGCTTTTTCTAGGAGGTGGGTGAACAAGACCCTTCCCCTGCTCCGAATTTAAAACTAGGATCGAATTTTTGAAACAAGGATATTCAATCCCCCATGTCGTTTAGTAGGCTTATAAATAATAGTATTCCGCAATCCAAAGTTCTTAAATAGTGTATACTTCTCTCTTCCAAACCTTATGACACCAACGGTGTATGTGCTAAAAGAAAAGGAGAGAAAAGGTGGTCAAATGAAATGACACTTTTTTAGCAATATTTTGATAAGACTATTTAAAAAAAAGTCGCTTTATAGACGCTCTATAGTCGCTTTATATTTCCTTCTAGTGTTATTATGTTTACATAGTCATATTAAGTCAAACTTGGTCTTAGAGTAAAATCTGTAAATGATCTTAATTGTAGTTTTCCACCTAAGCCTAACTAGAAAATAGACTAATTTCCTCAGACAAAATTAACTCTCGGCGAAGTTTTGTCTAGGCTAGGGGTCCTTTTTATCTTTTCCTTTTAACAAAATTAATACACAGATTAAGCAGATTACTCCAATTATTTCCGGTCATTAATTGAAATAAAATACGTTGGAGCTATTGCTAATATTAAATAAAAAAGCTTTTTTAACTGAAAGTAAGGAGCAACATTAAAACTTAAAATTAACAGAAATTATTCCATATATGAGGGGGATTGCCCTCTCCTCAATACCTTGCTCTTCATACTACAATTTTTCAGTACTTTAAAAAAGTATCATATCAAACAGTTCGTGGTAACGAACTGTAGTAAGGAGCGACCCGGCTCAATAGTTCACAAAACTCTGAGAAATGGTATTTTGATACCAATACTTACATCAAAAGAATCGCATTTTAATTATAAATTCAAATATATAAGTTTCATCAAGATTAGTTACATAAAAAAATTGCATTTTAGTTCTAATTTTAAATTAAATAAAAAAAACTGATTTTTTTAGCTGAAAGTAAGGAGCGACATTAAAACTTAAAACGAAGAGAAATTACTCCGTATATGAAATGGGTTGTCCCCTCCGCAATCCCTCGCTCTTTACGCTAAAGCTTTTAATTGTTTTAAAAAGTAGAATTGTGGCAAAGAGTCAAACTTCAGCGTAAAGAGCGAGGGATTGCGGAGGGGACAACCCATTTCATATACGGAGTAATTTCTCTTCGTTTTAAGTTTTAATGTCGCTCCTTACTTTCAGCTAAAAAAATTAGTTTTTTTTTATTTAATTTCTGAACGTTTTTGAATTAATGCATGTTGGGTTTTGGCTCTCCGCACATAAATTATTAAAATGAAATTTGTATATTAATTCTTTTTTTGGCTAAATGGCTTTCTCTTAGTTTTGATCAGACGATTTTGAGAAATAAGGGGTGGAGAATGAGGCCTAGTTGCCCTCCAATTTTTCGGTTACTTAAAAAGGCAACTAGAACTTAATTTTTAATGAACATTTTTATTAGTAAAAAATACACGTAACTTAAGAATTAACTTACGTAACAAACTTTCATAACCTTATATTTTTATTATGTATACGAGGGGGTTTGTACCATCGTTAATACCTCGCTCTTTACACTAAATCGTAAGTTTTGTCCCAATTCTTTAAGAATGACCCCTGAATCAGAAAGGCCGTAGAATAAATAGTTGAAATTACTAAAAATACTTTAGCATAAAGAGCAAGGTATTTATCTCCTCCTAAATACCTCGCTCTTTATGCTAAAGTATTTTTAGAACCCCTCATATGCGTAATTATCTCTGTTCGTTTTAAGTTTCAATGCTACTTCTTCCTTTCATTTGAAAAACCGTTTTCATGTTTATTTTTCATTGTTTTCTTATAGTAATGCTAGAGAATCCTGCGCCCTTTTCATTGAATTTTTCTTCCCCCATGACAGATTCCTCCAAGGAAAGATCCTCCAACATAGCCCCCTCTCCTCAGCCCCACCCCCAAACAAAATAAAATCCCCCTGAACACGTCTGTACACTTCCCAATAACCATTACTATATGTAAGCACTGGACAAAGTTTGTAACTTGCAGCCCCTCCCCCAGGGATTGTGGGGGAGTAAGTCATCCCCAAAGACATAGTTATTATGGTTTTCGACTATGTTGAACAAAATGGCTATCTCAAAATTTTGATCCGTTAACTTTGGGAAAAAATGAGCGCGGGAGGGGGCCTAGATGCCCTCCAATTTTTTTGGTCACTTAAAAAGGGCACTAGAACTTTTCATTTCCGTTAGAATGAGCCCTCTTGCGACATTCTAGGACCACTTGGTCGATACGATGACCCCTGGGGAAAAGAAAAAAAAACAACAAAAAAACAAACACGCACCCCTGATTTGTCTTCTGGCAAAAAATACAAAATTCTACATTTTTGTAGATAGGAGCTTGAAAGTTCTATAGTAGGTTTCTCTGATACGCTGAATCTGATGGTGTCATTTTCGTTAAGATCCTACGACTTTTAGGGGGCGTTTCTCGTAACTTTTGATGGGTAAGACTAAACTTGATGAAACTTATATATTTAAAATCAGCATTAAAATGCGATTCTTTTGATGTAGCTATTGATATCAAAATTCAATTTTTTAGAGTTTTGGTTACTATTGAGCCGAGTCGCTCCTTACTACAGTTCGTTACCACGAACTGTTTGATACATAACCTTCATCAAGATTAGTCTTACACATCAAAAGTTACGAGCCTGAGAAAATTTGCCTCATTTTCGAAAATAAGGGGGAAACCCCCCTAAAGGTCATACAATCCTAACAAAAATTACACCATCAGATTCAGCGTATTAGAGATCGTTATTGTAGAATTTTCAAGCTCCTATCTATAAAAATGTAGAATTTCGCATTTTTTGCCAGAATACAGATCACGGATGTGTGTTTATTTGTTTGTTTTTCCCCAGGGGTGATAGTATCGACCCTGTGGTCCTAGAATCTTGCGAAAGGGCTAATTCTAACGGAAATGAAAAGTTCTAGTGCCCTTTTTAAGTGACCAAAAAATTGAAGGTCAATTATTTCCCAAATTATTTTCCCCGCCAGTTATTTTCCCAAAGTCACCGGATCAAAATTCTGAGATAGCCATTTTATTCACCGTAGTCGAAAAACCTTATAACTATGTCTTTGGGAGTGAATTACTCCCCCAGAGCCCCTGTGGGAGGGGCTACAAGCTACAAACTTTGACCAGTGCTTACATATAGTAATGGTTATTTGGAAGTGTACAGACGTTTTCAGGAGGATTTTTAGGTTGGGGGGGGGGGTTGAGAAGAGGGAAATATGTTGGGGGAGCTTTCCTTGGAGGAATTTGCCGTGGGGATTTGTCGCAGGATTTTCTAGCATTATTTGAAAAAAAAACAATGAAAAAATAAATATGAAAAAGTTTTTTCAACTGAAAGTAAGGAGAAGCATTATAACGAACAGAAATTATTACGCATATGATGGGGTCACCTCCTCCTAATACCCCGCTCTGTACGCTAAAGTATTTTTAGTAATTTCAGTATTTTGTCAAAGGCGTGTGCACCGTCATTATGTAGTGTTATACCCCATATTTGCGCTGCTATTATGTAACAGTCACGTGTAAGCTTCCATTATGTGACACCCTTGTGTGTGTCATTACATAACACTCACGTGTGCGCTGTCATTACATGATTTCCAATGAATCTAGCAAGTTACGTAAGATTTTGTCACCCCCCATAAATCTATCAAGTCCCGCGAGATTGCGTTAAATCTCACGTTTCCACAATCGCTATGTAACACCCACGTGTGTGTCCCCCTCCGTTACAAGCGGGGATTTGCGCTTGGGTGACGGACTCCAACAAACCCTATTACACAACAGCCAAAAGTAAACAAACTTTATTAAGTAACAAGCTAAGACTATGACGTATTTGTACTATACCGTTACAGGCGCTCTATAGTATTTCGCAGGTGTGCCGAATAACAAATGTACAACCCCTATGTGGGCACCCGATTCCATAGGGCCGTCACTGCTGGAAATTCCCTTCTACCGCCAAAAAGTAATCCATGTAAAGTTTCTCTGACAGAACATCCCCCCCCAAAAAAACCTTCGAAAAATTTCATCCACGCTGAAAATTTCTTGCGGACAATGTTTTCTGAAAAGTTCGCCTTAGAATATTTTCATTTGAAAAAGGCCTTCGGCTTCCCTTATTTTTTAAAATCTAATGAGAAGTTCTAGTGCCCTTTTTAAGTGACCAAAAAACTTGGAGGGCACCTAGGCCCCCTCCCACGCTCCCCACTTCACAGATCAAAATTCTGAGATAGCCATTTTATTCAGTGTAGTCGAAAAATCTTATAACTATGTCTTTGTGGACGACTTACTCCCCCAGAGTCCCCGTGGGAGGGGCTACAAATTACAAAATTTGACCAGTGTTTACATATAGTAGTGGTTATTGGGAATTGTACAGACGTTTTCAGGGGGATTTTTAGGTTGGGGGAGGGTTGAAAAGAGGAGGATATGTTTTGGGAGCTTTCCATCGAGGAATTTGTCATGGGGGAAGAAAATTTCCATAAAGGGAGCGCAGGATTTTCTAGCATTATTAAAAAAAAACAATGAAAAAATAAATATGAAAAGTTTTTTCAACTGGAAGTAAGGAGCAGCATTAAAACTTAAAACGAACAGAAATTATTACTCATATGAGGAGCTCACCTTCTCCTAAAACCTTGCTCTTTACGCTAAAGTATTTTTAGCGATTTCAACTATTTATTCTGCGGCGTTTGTGATTCAAGGGTCATTCTTAATGAATTGGGACAAAATTTAATGTTTAGTGTAAAGAGGGAGGTACTGACGAGGGGGTGAACCCCTCATATATGTAATACAAACATGAGATTACAAAAGTTCGTTACGTAAGCTAATTTATAAGTTACGTATCTTTTACTAATAAAAAGATTCGTAAAAAATTAAAAGTTCTAGTTGCCTTTTTAATTAATCAAAAAATCGGAGGGCAACTAGGCTTCCTACACCCCTCTTGTTTCTCAAAATCATTCGATCAAAATTATGAGAAAGCCATTTAGCCAAAAAAAATAAATATGCAAATTTCGTTGTAATTATTCCTCTGCGGAGAGCCAGAATCAAAACATGCATTGATTCAAAAAGTTCAGAAATTAAATAAAAATAAAATAAGTTTTTTTTTAACTGAAAGTAAGGAGCGACATTAAAATTAAAACGAACAGAAATTACTTCGTATATGAAAGGGGCTGCTTCTTCATCAACGCCACGCACTTCACGTTAAAGTCTTTTACTGTTTTAAAAAGCAGACTTGAGAGAAAGAGTCAAACTTTAGCGTAAAGAGCGGGGCGCTGATGAAGAAGCAGCCCCTTTCATATACGAAGTAATTTAGTGTCGCTCCTTACTTTCAGTTAAAAAAAAAACTTGTTTTTTATTTAATTAATAAAAACGTTCGTAAGAAAATTAAAAGTTCTACCTTTTAAAAATTTACCTTTTTAAAACCATTTAAAAGTTACCTTTACTACCATTTTAAAAAGCTACCTTTTTAAGTGACCAAAAATTGGAGGGAAAATAGGCCTCCTACCCCACCCCCTTTTCCTCAAAATCGTCCGATCAAAACTATGAGAAAGCCATTTAGCCACAAAAACTTAATACGCAAATTTCGTTTTAAATATTAATATGCGGAGAGCCAAAATCAAAACACGTTTTAATCCAAAAACGTTCAGAAATTAAATAACAAAAAACAAATTTTTTAAACTGAAAGTAAGGAGCGACATTAAAACGAACAGAAACTATTCCGTATATGAAAGGGGTTGTTCCCTCCTAAACGCCCCGCTATTTACGCTAAGGTTTTTTTTCTAAAGTATAGTTGTGAGAAAGGGTAAAATTTCAGCGTATAGAGCGGGGCGTTTAGGAGGAAACAGTCCCTTTCATATACGGAGTAATTTCTGTTCAAGTTTTAATGTCGCTCCTTACTTTCAGTTGAAAAAACTTGTTTTTTTTTTTTTGATAAAATACTAGGAATCTCATTCCTAGGCCGAGTTCAGGCCGCTAGGCCGAGTTCATTCAGCAGATAATTCAAAAATTCCATTCAATCGATTTTGAGGTTGTCCAGTTTGGTCAGAACTGTTTTGATTGAAACATAATCACCATAATGAATAAGCCAGCATATTAATTATTTGCATTTGCCAGATTAAAACTAGTCCCACATAACTTGATCCAGAATTACGGATTCAGGAACATCGGCTTCTTTTACTAAGATTGATTGCCCTATTTGTAGTTTCCAATCCATCAAGACATTCAGAGAATGGCAACATCTCCAATGGCCAACTACCATGTTAGGCATGGTAGAAAAATGATAATATGTAAAAAGATTCATCATTCAACAACTTGGTGGCATGACATAGACCCCCATGGATGTGCATCGCATTTGATATGCTGGGCGCAAACACTACAACTCAATCAAGATGGAACCCAAAGCTGTTAATTCAAAAGCTTACCCGCCCAAACCTCATTAGGATTGCATGCTTTCGGTAGAGTTAATAGGTACCTCGAGTCACCCAAAAGGATACCCCTTGGGCTTATGTCTCAACTAAGAACCCAAAGTTATACCCTTCTGTTAATCTTTATGAAAGTATTGTTTTGTTGACTTTTAAGGTCAAGTTTGTAATCATTGCCAATTTAAAACTTACACTCACCGGTTCTTTTAAATCTTCGTGACCAACTATGTCGCTTTTGAACGGTGCTTAAAAGGGAGAAATGAAAAAGAAAAAGAAATTCTTGTGACTTGGCCTCCTGAAACACAATTTTGCTTCGTCTTCTCTTCCCTTGATCAAGGGATTAATGCGATTTTACTTCGTCTTCTCTTCCATTAATTGAGGGATTGACACAATTTTGCTTCATCTTCTCTTCCCTTGATTAAGGGATTAACACGATTTTACTTCGTCTTCTCTTCCATTGATTGAGGGATTAACAAAATTTTACTTCGGCTTCTCTTCCCTTGATTAAGGGATTAATGCGATTTCACTTCGTCTTCTCTTCCATTAATTGAGGGATTAACACAATTTTACTTCATCTTCTCTTCCATTGATTGAGGGATTAACACAGTTTTGCTTCGTCTTCTCTTACCTTGATTAAGGGATTAATACGATTTTACTTCGTCTTCTCTTCCCTTGATTAAGGGATTAACACGATTTTACTTCGTCTTCTCTTCTCTTCCATTGATTGAGGGATTAACACAGTTTTGCTTCGTCTTCTCTTCCCTTGATTAGGGGATCCACACAATTTTACTTCGTCTTCTCTTCCCTTGATTGAGGGATTAACACGATTTTTCTTCGTCTTCTCTTCCCTTGATTGAGGGATTAACACGATTTTTCTTCGTCTTCTTTTCCCTTGATTAAAGGATTAACACGATTTTACTTCGTCTTCTCTTCCATTGATTGAGGGATTAACACAATTTTACTTCGTCTTCTCTTCCCTTGATCAAGGGATTAATGCGATTTTACCTCGTCTTCTCTTCCATTAATTGGGGGATTAACACAATTTTGCTTCATCTTCTCTTCCATTGATTGAGGGATTAACACAGTTTTGCTTCGTCTTCTCTTCCCTTGATTAGGGGATTAACACGATTTTACTTCGTCTTCTCTTCCCTTGATTAAGGGATCCACACGATTTTACTTCGTCTTCTCTTCCCTTGATTGAGGGATTAGCACGATGTTTCTTCGTCTTCTCTTCCCTTGATTAAGAGATTAATATGATTTTACTTAATCTTCTCTTCCCTTTTTATTCTCTTCCGCTTATTTTAGCTAATCTTTTGGTCCAGTGATTCTCAACAAAAAGCGGTGTTTCCAACTAATAGTAATTAAAATTCACTAAAATATAACTTTGATAATAATTGCAAAGCAAAAAAGTCCGCTTTTTATAATGATTAAATAAAAAAAAACAAGTTTTTTTAAACTGAGAGTAAGGAGCAACATTATAACTTAAAAAGAACAGAAATTGCTTCGTATATGAAAGGGGCTGCCTTCTCATCAACGCCCTGCTCTTTTCGCTAAAGTTTGACTCTTTCTTTTTAGCTCTACTTTTTTAAACAGTATAAAACTTTAGCGTAAAGAGCGGGGCGTTGATGAAGAGGCAGCCCCTTTCATATACGAAGTAATTTATGTTCGTTTTAAGCTTTAATTTCGCTCCTTATTTTCAGTTAAAAAAAACTTGTTTTTTTTTAAATTTAATTTCTGAGCGTTTTTGAATCAATGCATGTTTTGATTTTGGCTCTCCGCAGGTGAATAATTAAAACGAAATTTGCATATTTTTTTTTTTTTGGCTAAATGGATTTGTCATAGTTTTGATCGAATGATTTTGAGAAAAAAGGAGCGGGGGAGGAGGCCTAGTTGCCCTCCGATTTTTTGGTTACTTAAAAAGGCAACTAGAACTGTTATTTTTTTACGAATGTTTTTGTTAGTAAAAGATATACGTAACTTACAAATTAGCTTACGTAACAAACTTTTGTATTTTCATGTTTTTATTACGTATATGAGGGAGGGGGGGGGGGTGACCCCCTCGTCAATACCTTGCTCTTTACACTAAAGCTTAAATGCTGTCCCAATTTCTTAAGAATGACCCCTGAATCACAAAAGCAGTAGAATAAATAGTTGAAATTACTAAAAATACTTTAGCGTAAAGAGCGAGGTGTTAGGAGGAGGGGAGCCCCTCATATGCGTAATAATTTATGTTCGTTTTGTTTTAATGCTGCTCCTTACTTTTAGTTGAAAAAACTTTTTCATATTTATTTTTTTATTGTTTTTTTAATAATGCTAGAAAATCCTGCGCTCCCTTCCTGGAAATTTTCTTCCCCCATGACAAATTCCTCCATAGAAAGTTTCCCCAACATATCCCCCTCTTTTCAACCCCTCCCGCAACCACAAAATCCCCCTGAAACAGTACACTTCCAAATAACCATCACTATATGTAAGCACTGGTCAAAGTTTGTAACTTGTAGCCCCTCCTACGGGGACTGTGGGGTAGTAAGTCGTCCCCAAAGACATAAGTCATAAGGTTTTTCGACTACGCTGAATAAAATGGCTATCTCAGACTTTTTATTCGGTGATGTTGGGAAAATAATTAGCGTGGGAGGGGACCTAGGTGCCCTCCAATTTTTTTGGTAACTTAAAAAGGGCACAAGAACTTTTCATTTCCGTTAGAATGAGCCCTCTCGCAAGATTCTATGGCCCCTGGGTCGATACTACCATCCCTGGGAAATAACAAACAAACAAACAAATAAACACGCATCCGTGATCTGCCTTCTGGCAAAAAATACAAAATTCCACATTCTTGTAGATAGGAGCTTGAAACTTCTACAATAGGATTTTCTGATACGCTGAATCTGAAGGTGTGATTTTATTTAAAATTCTATGACTTTTATGGGTTGTTTTCCCCTATTTTCTAAAATAAGACCAATTTTCTCAGCCTCTTAACTTTTGATGGGTAAGACTAAACTTAATGAAAATTATATATTTAAAATCAGCATTAAAATGCGATTCTTTTGATGTAGCTATCAATATCAGAGTTTTGGTTACTATTGAGCCAGGTCGCTGGTACGTTACCACGAACTGTTTGATTCCAAATATATAAAATTTCTTAAATTTGAAATTATTATACGAAAGCTAAGACCATGGGTAAATTTGGCTAATTTTAGGAAAAGGGGGAAAACACCCAAGAAGAAAAGTGATTGTGAAAAAAATGATACCGCCAAAGTCATTATTATATAATAAAACATGGCTTGAGGTACCTATTAACTTCACTGAAAGCACGCAATCCTAATAAAGTTTTGGTGGGTAGGCTATTGAATTGCTGAACACCTTTTCTAGGAATTTAACTTGAAAAAAACACATTTTTGCTCCCGGAAGTAAAGAGAAGTTGCAATTTAAAGCAAAAACAAAAATAATATTTCAATGATCACGCAAGATATATATACAAAAACTAGCTCAAGTAAACTGATTGGTGATGTTGTCCTGTATCTGTAAAATTAAAAAAAACAGTGTTTTACTGAAAACTGAGTTTACTTGCTTTTTTAGAGAATTAAATTGTATATTGAAAGTTATAGATATTATGGTTTAGACTATTGAGACCTTTGTGAAGGTCTTTGTTTTGTGCAGGCTTGTCAGAGATTCTTCTGCTCCAGAGATAACGTCCTATTTTTTAAAAGGTTGGTTCTTTGTTTTCAATAAGGTGTATGTTTATCAGCGTTCTAAAAATGTAGAGAAATATTGGGAGAAGGATATTTGAGACTGGAGACTTCATTTGAGCTATTTTTTTTAAATATATTGTATTTAAAATATTATGCAATAATTTCTTTGGCTTTAAGTTTTAACTTCGCTCTTTACTTCCATCAGAATTTTATTTTTTAGTTAAATCAATGAAACATTTTGAGTATAGGTACCAATAGTGGCCACTACTCCTCAAGTAACTCGTAGCTTGAGTAGTATTATTGGCTTTATGGGGGCACCCACTTTCAGCCACCTTGTGTATATTTTATAATGTCAGTGTGGTGTACAGTTCCGCCACGCCTGGCACACTTTCCGCTTGTTTGGCACAGTTTTTACCACACTTGGCACCCTTCCGACACGCTTTGCAGGCGCCATCTAGTGTACATGATTTTTGAAAGTGGGTACCCCCCAGTTTTTTGTTTTGTTTTAAACAGAAATACTAGCTTAAAACCGTCAAGAAATGAAAGATCGCTAAATGACAACAAGAAACCAAATGATTTACCATCTCAAATTGAAAGTGTGCTTAACATCACTTTAAAGACAGATTACTTTGCAATATCAAAGATTCAGCTTGAATCAGATTCAATCTTCAAGAGAGCTCAACACCTGCTCAGAAGTCTTCATTCTTCCACACGTCACCAACCATCCTAAAAATTTCCTAATTCAACATCATTTGAAAAGGTATTATATCCACAGGACGATGCACTAATGAATTGCTCGCTCCTGGGAAATTTTGGCAACAGCAGTTCAAGCGGCAAAATTTCAAAATTTCTGTCAAACTAATATTGGTGGTGCACAAAATAGAGATACATAAAATTTACTTGAAAAATCTTTGGCTCGAAAACTTTTTTTTATATTTATTTTTCACGGTAAAGAAGCTAGTAGATTTTAAAAAAGGTGACTTATTCGCCTCTCAGTTATTGCTAACCTCAATATTGATTAACTCAGCTTTTAAAAGCGAAGCTATACGTTTCTCCAGAAATTGCAATTCATTAGATTTTGTCTCCCAGCGTTAGTTAGCACGAATCTAACCTGGTATTGAAAGAGTAGGGCTACTCTTTCTCCGAAAATAAGAAAAATTGCGATTTGTTTACAAAAAGTCCCAAAATTCCAACAATGGAATTCACATACACTTTTTCATAATTCCTCTCTTTCTTTTTGTGCACCTCCTTAAAGTCAGTATGTTGCATTGGTAGACTGGTCCTTCTTACAGCTTAGAGTATTCACACTTCATTTAATTTTCTTCCCAGAAGTCTTTCTGAGAAGTACTTTGGAGTAAACCGTAACTATTTTGTCCGGTATATATATATATATATATATATATATATATATATATATATATATATATATATATATATATATATATATATATGAAAAGAGATATTTCCGCACTAATGATGGTGATTTGGTCTTTTAGAAAGACCCTCTGACAGATTTGTAGCTGCATTTTAGAGCCTAGAACATGCTTGTAAGTAGTCAGTCTTCCATATGTTCCCACCTAGCCTTGCCTTTGATCTTAGACTCCATGGTGTTGTTCATGACACATTGGGCATCGACAGATTCACAGAGTATTCACATTCTTAGAGTATTCACACTTCATTTAAATTTTTTTCCAGAAGTCTTTCTGAGAAGTACTTTGGAGTAAACCGTAACTATTTTGTCCGGTATATATATATATATATATATATATATATATATATATATATATATATATATATATATATATATATATATATATATATATATATATATATATATATATATATATATATATATATATATATATATATATATATATATATATATATATATATATATATATATATATATATATATATATATATATATATATGTATATATATATATCATGAAAAGAGAAATCACCAATGCTACAGCACAAACACAAAAAAAAAAAAAAAAGAGACAGAAGGAGAAAAGGAAGACTGTTTTCCTAAATTAGTGATTAATATAGACCAGCACTTGAATGAGGCCTTAACCCTACTCATCCATACAATCACATAGGTCAAACAGCATAGCCACACACAATCAACCATAAAGAATAATCCATGGACAGGCAGTCATGTCGTCAATAAGTATAAGTCGTCATTTACCAAACAATAGAAAAAATAATATAGACAAATAATTCAGAGGCAACACCCAACATAAGGGCTCATCAGGAGAATACACTGGCCTATATAGGGTTTCGCCACTCTATATATATATATATATATATATATATATATATATATATATATATATATATATATATATATATATATATATATATATATATATATATATATATATATATATATATATGAAAAGGGATATTTCTGCACTAATGATGGTGATTTGGTCTTTTAGAAAGACCCTATGACAGATTTGTAGCTGCATTCTAGAGCCTAGAACATGCTTGTAAGTAGTCAGTCTTCCATATGTTCCCACCTAGCCTTGGCTTTGATCTTAGACTCCATGGTGTTGTTGATGACACATAGGGCATCGACACAACTCTCTGCTTGTCCCAAAACCATGCCGCAGTGATGACGTCTTCCCAATCCGGTACTTGCAAGGTCTTCAACGTTCTGAGCTATCGGTCGTAAGTTGACCTTTTTTGGACGGCCTTATCTTCTTTGGCCACCTGGTGTCCAATCGCAAGCTTGGCGAGGAAGGCAGCTTCGTTACACACAAAAGAGGGTATCTCAAATATGTCCACCTCTTTCTCCTTAGAACAGCAGTAACTAGAAAAGCAGTAGAACTGCTGACTCTTTGTTGATAGCTTTCATTGAAAATTTCCTTGAGGCTTTTGCTCTTCTTTTCGGTTTTCTCTTTCTTTTTTAAATATGGGATATTTCATTTTAATAGCCTGCTTTTTTTCTTTCTGTTCGTAAGACGGCAATACTGCACACAAATTTTAATCTGATGAATCCATGATTTGTAATCAAGTAGCTTGAACTAAAAGTCATGAATTTGAGTTTGAGTCAAAATTATCTTAAAATATGTTCGAATGAAAGGATCCTCTTTTCAATACCAACATTCCTAAAATTTCCTAATTAAATATTTTCAAAAAGTTCTTATTTTCACAAAGGCATTGATGGATTACTACCTCCTTAAAATTTTGAATGTGGCAATCTAAACGAAAATATTTAGTATCCTTTTACAAATTAGATTTGAGGTTTGTGCAAAGTCTGAGACAAATAGGACAAAAATAATAGATTAATAAATTTCCATTTACAATGAGATTTTACTAATATTAAGATTTAGCTTGGGATTATGTGAGCCTGGCGAGGAAGGCAGATTCGTTACACACAAAGGAGGTACCCCAAATATGTTCACTTCTTTCTCCTTAGAACAGCAGTAATTAAAAAAATAGCATAATTGCTGACTCTTTTTTCTCAGATTTCATTGAGAATTCCTTCTGAGTACCAACTGAGTCACCTTCTCAGTGAGGGCCCTCTCCAGGCCACTCAGTGCGTCCCCAGGCGGCAGATAGGGGAAAGTCCTACAGATATGTAGGGTACCTCCCATAAAGGGTGGCGCGGACCAAAGGGGACCTAGCCCCGTGGGTCCATAAATTGAAACTGGGGTACCCTAGTACACAGGACAGATATACAGGCGGAGGAGGAAAAAGGTCCCTCTGATGCACACTGAGGAGGGCCCACCGGCATGCGGACTCGTCCCGTTAGTTCCAAACCTTCTTCCAGCAATGGGGTAAATTGTATGGTACTGTAGCATATCATCGTGGGAGGATCCTCTCTAGGAGAACGACTGTCGAACATGGCGAAAGATCCAGATTCGGACAACGGCCTCTGCATGCTGGGTAGGCTTGTTGGGTTCCAGCCCGACAGTCCAGGACTGGTGTCCCTACCCCTGGCCGAGCCAAAGATACCAGTCGGGCGTTTGCCTAGCTAGCAATCCCCGTAAAAAAAACCGCTAACGAAACGTTAACGATAAGGCTCGAATCCGAGCCTCTAAATATGATGACGACCAATGCAAGCCCCCGGACCCGATTTTTAAATGCGAACAAACCGTTTAAGATCGGCCTATGAAATGTTAGAACCATGTTGGCAGTGTCCAAAACAGATTAAGTCCTTCGCCAATGTGAGAAGTTTGGGCTTGACATAGTCGCCATTTTGGAAGCAAGTTGGAAAGGCTGCGGTGAGAAGAAAGTCCATGGCGACCTTACGATTTTAAAGTCTTACACAGCGGATAAATTGAAGGTCACTTTGCTGGAGTTGCAGCAATATTAGGTCCAAAAGCAACAAAGGCCCTTTGCTGTTGGAAACCGGTCAATAAAAGAATACTGTAATGGAGCTCGACTTGTCACTTTCGCTATAGGGAATGGTTTGCTGATTGGTGGTACGCTCTTTCAAAATTAAGATATCCACAAATACACTTGGATATCCCCGGATAGTACCATCAAAAATCAAATTGACCATTTCTTGATCCGCCAGAGATGGTATCAGTAATCAGAAGATTTAACATGGACAAAATAAGTTGCAAGGGCGTCTGATATCGTTTGGTATCGAACTGTTCAATAAATTTGAAGCCCCATATAACCTAACAGAAGACGTCAAAGAAGCTTGGGAGACAATCTGTAAAAGCTAAACGGATGAAGCTGAAGAAACTCTTAGGTTTAGAAAGCCGGCTAAGCAATAGTGGATATCTGCGAAGATTCGGGATCTCATGCAAGAAACTAAAATCGAGCTCCCTTGGAGAAAATGGTCACTCAGAGGTGACCAAGAGCTTGGCCTATAAAGAATTTTCACGTGTTTCTGATGTATTTTAACGTATCTTTCAGTAGATGGATCAAACTGAGTTTCAGCAATCAAGCAGAGGGGTAATTTGATATGGGGCAGGAGGGACAACTGCCCATCTAAGGTCTCGGTTTGTCTCCCTCAGACCCCAGTCCCCAACCCCAGCTGAAACATAGTTTTTATAAAAATCTTGTCAAAACTAAGATTAGCCTGCATAATTCAAGCACCCAAGGAAACGGGTTGGCATTATTTAGCATTAAATAAAAAAAAAACAAGTTTTTTTTACTGAAAGTAAGGAACTATCCCTGGGTTAGTAATTTATAGTACCTAATGGCACCCTGTTCCTCCATAGGAGGGTCACTGATGATGATCGCGCAGTAAACACGTATATCAGAGCTGATGCCAGGGAAGCAGGGGCAGCTGTAGAGCAAAATCATGGGGGGGAATTTGACAAGGGTGCCAATAAGAAAAATCTTATGGGGGGCCCAATGTGACAAAGGAGCCGATAATTGACCAAATTGACAGATTTATTCTGAAAAAGAGTGAAAAAAAGAAAAAAGGAACACGGAAAGAGGGCGTCAGAAAAAATCTTACGGTGATCGGCTGGATCCGGCTCCATGGATCCGCTGGTGCAGGGAAGCAGGATTACAATACAGATGAGCAGGAAAACGATGACTAATTACTTTGTAATCAAGGCCTTTAAAGGCTGTAGGTGAGAATAGAATTACAAAAGACGCTGTCCAAATCTTTGCTGGGTAGTTGGGAGTGAGACTGGGTCGAAAGATGGATACCTGTATAAAAAGCAGATCAGACGCAACGTAAACCAGGGATGTACCCCTTCCCTAGAGGAAGTAAGCCACAACTTTGAAAAACACTACTTGCACTGAGTTTAGCCCCTAGTTCAGACAAAAGGTTTTTATTTATTCATGTTCTTTTGACTTGCAAGCCTCCATGCTAAAAATTGGCTGAAAGTCACCCTAGCCCCCTAGTAAGCCTATTGAAACGTCAACAAGGCATTACACCCGACTATTGTAATCAATGACAAACAAGGACCGAATGAATAGGAAAGATGACCAATAAATTCCTAAGGTTGTGTGAATCTACTAATGGCTTCGGTCCAAAACAAGGGGCTGCACACTAATTCCTCCTTTGTACATGGTAAGTTTGACCGTATAGTAAGGACCAAGGTTGAGGACCTAGAATCAGATTCAAGGTTAGAAGCAGGAATGGGGTCAGACAAGCCAGGTTTAGAGGCATGGTTTAGGTTAGGATGTTAAACTTGCGTACACGGATAATAGATGTCGCACAGCCCCTCATTTCAGAAGAGAGGACAGGTAGCTACCCAAGTATTGGTCTTATTGATACCGTCCGTTAGATAAGGGTACCAAAGGAAATGCTAAAATTGCAAATACATCGAATAATATGTGCACTTCACCAATTCTAGATATGTATCTATTAATACCTTCTGCCAGTCGCCATGTTACTTGGTAAAACTGGCAAAGAATATACTTATACTATCTTGTTATCTGCTATCTATACTATCTGCTAATCCGATAACACATATCTAAATTTCTATGTACTTAAAAAAAATCCAAGTGATTGACCTTGATTGACCTTATTACAGAAACTATTTAACAGGAGCTAGTCTAAACATTGAGAGAATTGCCTAGGCATTTATTATTGTGAGCATTCACTTATACATTGATGTATATAATTTTGTGAGATATAATCCAAATCAAAGTAGCTAAAAGAAGCTTTAAAATGAATGTCAGAAATGTTTCTGGCAATAAAGAGGGGGCTATCACCTCGCAGATACCTTCCTTAGACTAATTCTAAACGAAGGGGGGGGAATATTCCACCTCCATCCCCCTCTACGTTCATATACAATAACCCAACGCCCGTACTTCGTAACAGCCAATGCACATTTATACATCGCTTACAATAAGTTTATGAGAAATTAGGTCTATCAACTTAGTTAAATAAAGT
This sequence comes from Artemia franciscana, assembly GCF_032884065.1. Classification (NCBI taxonomy): domain Eukaryota; kingdom Metazoa; phylum Arthropoda; class Branchiopoda; order Anostraca; family Artemiidae; genus Artemia; species Artemia franciscana. The sequence continues at coordinate 28,413,015 of NC_088879.1, read as the reverse complement.
ATTAAGATAAATGTCCATCTTATTATTTATTTTTCGTGAGTGAATGTGAGCGACAGTTTTATAGTGTTTTTTAGGCTTTTTAGTGTTTCAGGCTTTAGAACATGTGTTTCGTGGGAAAATAATAAAACAGGAAATAGAAAAGTACCATTGTCTGCATAGGAAAGCAGAAAAGCAATAATGCAGTTTCATAGGAAAACAAACTAAGGTCACTGACAATGTAGCAGCATTAAAAAAAACTGGTACTTCAGAAGAACCCAGAAGAAATTTTATGTGATCACAAAATTCTGGTTTTACTCAGCTAAGAGTGGTTTTCGTTGGAAGTGATTAAGTTTTAATGTTTCTCTTTACTTTCATCTGAGAATTTTTTTTAAATTTAAATTCTGCTCAATTTCCAGAGGGTACCCATGGTTTCCCTAAATACAGCAAGGACTACCGCCGTTCTGAGCCAACTCTTTCCATCAAAATGTAACACTTGCAAAGCAATGTTTCGGGAAAAGGAGCTCACTTAATATATTTGCTTTTCGAAATGAAATCGACATTTTCAAAACTATCATCCCCAGAACATCACCGTGCGACAGTATTTTCGTTGCAAATGGGAAGTTTGCTGTATAGTTTTGATACTTTTAAATCGATTGGCTATCTCACAATTTTCAATTGATATCAAATTGGTCCTAAGTTCGCTTTCGGGAAAAGAAAAACAAACAAGCTAATACACGCGCATTCATGATCTTTCTTCAGGGATGAAAAATAAGAAACTTTTGTCAAATGGAATCAAAGTGAGACATTGAAACGTCAAATAGGTATTCCACATATGGAGGGGACTTTTCTCCCCACAACTCTCCACTCTTTACGCTAAAGTCTTGCTTTTTGTCCCAATTCCTTAAGAACAACTAGTAAACACAAGAGTGCTTTCATTTTATTTATGTTACTTACTTTTTACTTATGTACTTATGTTTGTGTACTTATGTACTTATTTTTATTCATTTTATTCATTGTACTCATTTTTATTTGACATGCCAGTTGGGCTCATTGCCGTAGACTATGTTTATATATTGTACTTATGTGCTTATGTTTTTTTTTATACATATACAATGTAGGCTAGTTGACAGAAAGCAGCACGTTCGGCAGTTTTTCATGTTGTGAGAGTTTGCTTGTTAATGAAGTTCTATTCTAAGAGCCGTTGATTTGGAACGAGAAGTATTTTTTTAAGCACTATAAAACTTGAGCATAAACAGAAGGAGTTGAGAGGGATAGCTTCCTTCATATGCACAATAATTTAAGTTTTAATGTTTCTCTTTACTTTAATTTGAAAAACTTGTTTTTAATTTAAATTCTGCTCAATTTACAAAGGGTGCCCATGGTTACCCTAATGCAATGAGGGCTACCACCCTTCTGAGCCAACTCTTTCAATCAAAATGTAACGCTTGCAAAGCAATGTTTCGGGAAAAGGAGCTCAATATAATTGCTTTTCAAGATGAAATCAAAATTTTCAAAACTATCATCCCCAGAACAAATAGTTTGTTTTTTTGTCGTTGAATGGAAGCAGGGGTTATTAGTGTGTTGGCAAATGGATGAATTGGTGGTAGGAAGGATATTGGGACGAAGAGCCGGGTAAGTACCCGATTTTTCCTCCTTCTTTATTTTCTCTTCTCTTTATTTATTGTTTTTATTACTTAATGATATTGTATATGTTTAAGGGGTTGATAAACTAAAAACAGTCAAAGTGAATTTGCCACCGAAAGGTATTACTTCCTCTAAAAGTTGGTAGCTCTGCACAGAGGGTTTTTTGGTACTTTTAAATTGATTAACTATGGGCAATTGGAATTTTCGATCGATAGAAAGTTGGCCCTCTTTGGGAAAAATCGTAGTATAGTGACACAAAAGAACGGTAAACGATACTTTTACGTGACACAATCTTTATGGCCACTTTAAAAGGGCACTAGATTTTATAGTTTCTATGCAAATGGACCCCCTCTTAATTACTTAGGATCATTAGTTCGATATGAGTACCCCTAGTCCTAGGTAAATAGCAAACAAATATACAAGAAAACAAACAAATAAACACACATCCGCCCTTTTTCTTCTGAAAAAAAAATGCAAAGTTCTGGATTTTCCTAGATAGAACCTTGAAACCTCTACAGCAAGTTTTATGACATGCTGAATGTGACGGTATGTATTTTCTAACGATCACTTGAGATTTCGCGGGCTCTCCACTTTTTCTGAAACAGTGGGAGCGAGTTTTCAAGCCCGTACCTCAAGGAAATCGCCATATTTGTTAGATTCCCCAATGATATTTTATATTTTTCGTTTGGTTACCCTGTTGTTGTTTTTTATTTGATATAAAGCCTTTGCCTGAAATATATTGCTGATTACGAATTTAACAAGAATAACGAAATGGTAGGACCTCAATGCATTTACCAAGCTTCCAGTTGAGATTGAATTTCTTCCATATTTTATTGACAAGGGTAACCACAGGACGTTTTCTAGGAAGAGGCAGTGACACAAAAAATCCATACAAAGAGGGAGCAAGGACTAGGGAATAAATAATTTTTACAGGAAAAGCATCAAATATTTTCCAAATACTTCTAAGCGTTACTTTTTTATATTTTTTCAACACTCCGAGGCTGGGAAACAGAATCTTCGGTCCTCCCCATTTTCATGACCTAGAATCCCAGGTCATGGCTCCTCTATTTCAATTTAAGACTTGTGTTTTTGTTATAGCTTTCACTAATGTTGTCTCTAGTCATGAATACTCAACTAATCCTTATTTTTTCTTGAAAGTGGCATAGGCTAGTCGAGTCTAACACTACTTAATACCTCGGATTAGACAAATGGGTTGAATGAAGTTGTCCATTACGACTTCATTTGACCCCTGCCAAAGCCTAACAAAGCCTCCCCAAATCACATGTCAGATTATTCTTTTAATGATCGGATTTAGCGGTGTGATTTCGATCTACCCCCTTATACGATTTTAAAGTCCAAGTGAAAAGTCACACGTTGGACGATGGCTGGACTGTCAAATTGACAATATCAAAAGAACTTCAATAATGGAAAGTCACTTTAAATGGAATTTTATTGTTGGCTGGCTTTTCCTGTAGATCTGCATTCCAAATCAGTTGTCCAATGGTTGACAATTAATTCTGCCCCTTTGCCGTGATATCAGAGCGTAAAAATTGCTCCTATATTTAAGCACATATTGGCCTTTCAGAATACAATCTGGTCATGTCAACACTCGATTCACTGCTAACTTCATGTACTCGCAACGATTTTCCCTAGTAAAAAGGTTTAAAGATAACTTTCTAAGATGGAGCAATAAACGATTTTTTAGTAAGTGAGTTTGGCCCGGTGCATTTTAAAATGCACTTAAAAACACTTTCTTATGCTCAAGCTCAAGAGTAGGTTCTGAAAAATCTTTACACTTTTCTTCATAAAAGGAATCGGTACTTCAATTTCATTTTTTCGTAAATTCTGAAGAAGTCGCTAAAAATCGCTAATTTTCGGTAGATTCGAAGATATGGTTTTGGGGATAATTTGGTGAATTATTTAGTACCAATGGTCTTTGATGTCTTTGATAACCTACTAAGTGTTTCATTGCACTTGTAAGACTTTAGTGAAAAAAGTGGGTCTAAGAAGTAATGGCTTCCCTTTCCCCAGGGACTACGGGGGTCATATTATCTCCAAAGACAAAGTTATTGGATCTTTCAAATTTGTTGAGTCAAATGGGTATTACAATCTCAATCAAATGTGTTTGGGGAAAAAGGAGGCACGGGAGGGCGTTTATTTGCCCTCCTATATTTTGGGTCATTTAAGAAGAGCACTAGGACTTTTGCTTTCCTTTTGATTCAGTCCTCTCCTGATCTTCTAGAACCATTGGTTTGATACAGCCATTCCTGGAGAAAAATAAAATGAAGTAAATATGCATCCGTGATTTTTCATCTGGCAAAAATACGAAATTTCATATTTTTGTTGATAGGAGTTCGAAATCTCTAGAGCAGGATTCTCAGATATACTAAATCTGATGGTAGGATTTTCAACAAGAATGGCTGACTTTTCGGAAAGCGTCCCCCCCTCGTTTTCAACAATCAGGCAAATTTTCTCAGGCTCTTAGCTTTTCATGAGTAAGATGCAACCTTATGAATTTTATATATTTGGAATCGACATAAAAATCGACACAAAACACAATTGTAATCAAAATTCCGCTTTGCAGAGTTTCAGTTACTATTGGTTCGATCGCTCCTTACTGATAGTTTCTTACCACGAATTATATGATTTACGCTAAATTTGAGCGGAGGTATAATCATTAAAACAACTAATAAAATGAAGGTCGTAGTTATGGGCATAATCTTAGATTTTGAATTAAACCTTCTAAGGAACTCCCTTCAATCGTTTTTCAATGGATTAGGGTATCAAACCTACCCTCCTAAAATCTGAAAATTATTATTATTATTATTTAAGAATTAACGAAGCTTCTTGACTACTAAGGTCCCTGCGTCGGCCCTGCAGTGCATTCCTGCAGCGTGATTCGATCTCTGGATCCCGTATTACCAAGCTAAGGTCAAATCCACTGCGCCACCACAGGACTAAAATCTGAAAATAATATGAAAGCGTGTTTTTTTTTGAATTATCAAGTAGAAAAAAGGTTTCCATTCTCCATAAAGTATTTTAAAAAAGGTAAAGGAAACGGCACTAGACTGTTAACTGTTGGTGCTGATGTCCGTCTCAAGGCCCTTCAGGCAAGAAGTGCTATGGGGGACCAGGGCAAGCCATCCTGTGTTTTCACAAACCCTTCCTGTTTACCTTCCCCAGATTTCTCCAGGTACCCATTTAGAGCTGGGTCGACTCTGGCCGAGCCTAGAGAGTCACAAACACCAAAAAACAAGAAGAACAATAGGGAATTTCTCAAGACAGTGGGAAACCAATTAGAATGAATATTTCGGCCTTATGTCCAAGGGCCGTACTCAGCAATACAAATAAGAAAAAACAACTTACTAGAGGATAAAATCAGTAAAACTAAAATGAGCAGTTTTTCAAAATAGTCCCAGCATCCTCACCTCAGCGAAGTTCAACCAGGACTGATAGATAAATTGTGATGAAACGAGGCAATTCATTGAAATGAAAGAAAATGATTTAAAAACACGTTTTTAATGCCAGCCTAGCTTTTTTCGCTGCTGATCTTATAGGTCTATTTGTGACAGGTTCTGTGTTAATATCTGTTGGTTTTTTATAACATTTCGTAAGGTCATTTTTAATTAAATTTGTGTATAGAGCATTTAGTGAATGCTCTCACTAAAGGCAGTGGGGTATTCGTCGCTATTTACTACAGAGTCACGCTACTGAACCCCGTCCTAAACCATATAACTGGCCACACCAGGAATATAACACGCGTCCTTTGGACAAAAGATTCCAAATCCAGTGCGCCATCCACTTGGCTAGGATGGCATTTAAAACCATCCTAAAATAAAGGCGCGTCTAGTTTATTCTAGCCTATGGTATGTCAGCGTTTTTTTTTTATTTTACACTGTTTTTTTTTTACTGGAGATGCTTGTTATATATTAATTTTTCCAGAGAGAGTGTAACCCCTCAGTCTAACAGCGTAGCGACGGAGCGTCTCTTTAGAATTGATTAATTTAAAAAAAAACAAAGTTTTTTGAGGGAAGCAAAGAGCGAAGTTGAAACTTTAAACGAGCAAAAATTATTGCTTCATAGTCTATCTAACATTGGTCATCTTAAGTTTCAACTTCACTCTTTACTTCCATCAAAAAGCTTTGTTTTAAAATTAATCTTTACTCGTTTTTAATTTAGATTTAATTCAGAAGTAACACTGCAATGACCCTTTTAATTATTTTCAAGGGGGCAGCACCCTCATATAAGGAATAATTTCTGTTCGTTTCAAGTTTTAATGTCATTCCTTACATTCAGTTGAAAAAAAATTCTGATTGCTTTTCAAATAATGCCGAGAAATCCATGCTACACAAAACGGTGTACACGATTTCTGAAGGTAGGCAACCTCGACAGATATGAAAGAGTAACTATTTTTCTAAAGAAGATTCTGAAGGTTTTCAAAACCTAAGCAAAATTTTGTTATGTCTAACTTATTTCACAAAACAAATTCCCCCTCTCCCCTGATAAACACCAAATACATCAGGCACACTGGTGTGGAATAACAATAAACAAGAAATAGTTGGAAAGTAACCTGACGACCAAAAACATATCACAGAAAAAAAATACTAATACGTTCTTAGTGCTATGATTTCTCTGTATACATTACAAATAATTTTATTATGTCTTTTAAATGGTAAAAAAGGAAATTGTATGAATAAATAAATATAGCAATAAGTAATCCTTCTTTGAAGATATAACTTTGAGTGGCTCCAGAACCACATGCCTACACTTCTCCAGCCCCAAAGTGGCAAGGGATTGGGGTCCGGGGCGTAGTCTGTTCCAAAAAGAGTGTATGGAACATTTCACAATTCACAACAGAATTCACTAAAATAATGAATTAGCTGAAAAATAATCATATATAAAGCAGAAAACCATGACTGACACAAAAATGCCTGATTATGGAACCGAACCCTTGCAATTTTGATTGTTTGATTGTCTTATGCGCTAGTAACTTAACTAAGGCGGCTGATGATCGAATTCAATCTATTTGTTCTTGTGGGACCAAGTTGTGCAATTTACAGCCCTTTTTCCAAAGACTATGAAGATCTATGTCATCACGAAAAGCATAGTTATTGGACCTTATTCAGCAAATACATTTGTAATTGGCTATTATAAAACATTGAGTTAAGAAAAGCTTCTACTATAAAGAGTGAGAGCATTAAACTATATTCAGCCAAGTTCAACTTTTGCGAACAGGTAGAGGGGAGAGGGTAAGTCAAGAATTTGGAATTTGGAATTTTGAGATTCAATTATTTGTTCTACTATGGTTATCTTCCTCTTAAGAACATTCAATATATTTTAAAATCATTATACGAGCCCCAACGTCGGCTGACCGTGTTTAAGAGTTTATAGTGAATTTTCCCTACGTACTAATGAGACTTACTAAGGGGGCTGGGAGGGACAGTATACGGTAAGGGTTCTTGTAAACCTCCAGTTAAGGGTTTTGGACCATTACTATTACAATGGTAACGTTTTGTACTTCTGAGCTTTTCCACTTAAGAAGTGGTACCAAAAGTGCCGTTTTTAGTGCTATATGGCAGTTACCGGTGGCAGAAGGATGAAAAGCACGTATATATGAGAAATAGCTTTCAAGTGAGCCATTGAACATCTCTCTAAGAAGTTCTGGGTGCCCACTAGCCCCAGCTTTTCTGTTTGAAACATGGGACCAACAGTGCCATTTGGGACTTGCAGATGGTGTATTTTGTAGGAAAACATATATATGAGAAAATATTTAATATAAGCAATAAAAATCTGTGTACGATCTTTTGGTAGCCCACCGGCTCCACCCCTATAGAAATGGCACAAAAAGTGCCATTTTAGTTCATATGGGACTTGCAGATTGTGGAATCTATAAAAAACACATAGATATGAGAAACAAGTTTTGAATGAGCCATTAAGCATCTCTCTATGATTTTCTGGATAGCCGGCTAGGTCTGTTAAAAAAAAAAAAAAAAAAAAAAAAAAAAAAAAAAAAAAAAAAAAAAAAAAACCGGATACAAAAAAAAAAAATTTCTCTTTTTGTTCAAGGAAGGGGACTGTAATATCCCTGCATCAGGTTTTCGACCACGCTGATTCCATGGTATACTTTTCATTTTGATCTGACGCCATTTTTGAGGGGCTTCAGACTTTTTTTGAAATCACCATGAATTTCTTTTTAGCAATAAATTTTTGCTTTTAAGACGAACCGAAATAATAGTTACCATTCCTGAGTTAGCGCCAGATGGTAATTTTTTCACTAGGCAGTTCTTTTAAACGTAGATAACTTGGTCACATCCCAATTTTTCACTGTTCAATTTTTCAAAGGTTTCATCCCTATTTTGAACTGTTATATTTTTAACATGCTTTTAAACTTTTAGTTACTATGGACTGTGGTTTTCTCTTTACTAGGCGGCAGCTCCCGCTGCAACCATAATAGCCTGTCAGAAACGTGCCATCTGGAAATCAAGGTGGGGCAAAGGAAAAGGAGGGTGCCCTCAGTTTGGACATGAAGAGTGTGTATAAAAGTATTTAAGGAGATTGGAGAGAGATCCCATCAAATAAAAAGTATTCATTTTGAGTGGGCTCACTGTGTTGCGTACGCACTTACGTTAGTCTAAGGTGGTGGGCTGATGCTTGAGAATTATTGGCACATGTAGTCGTATCAGTCGGATACTTTCAACAAATGCAGTGAAGGTCCAGCTGTAGCTCTGATGAGATAAATAACTGGAAGGTCAACTATGTTTTATCTCGATTTGAATGCAAAGACAAAACGAACCGGCCATTAGCTCCACTCCATGTAGAGATTCTTCAGATCAAAAAGATAGCTTAGTGAGGAATTGTGTGCAAGGCATTGATAGTAGGCTATAATCAGTTGAAAGATCAAGCAAACAGAGCACCACTAGGATTGAAAAGTTGATTAGGTGCCACCAACTGGAAGAACGCAGAAGTCAATTAATAGTGAGCTTATGTAAATTAGGTCTTCCTTTGAAGCAATCACGGCGAGCACTCAATTAGTGCTTAATTGTTGCATTTGATATCTTGGCCTTTATTATAGGGGGTTTTTCAGCGTTAAGGGTAAATTTTATGACCTGTGAATTCTTTTGTTATAAAAACCAACAAACTATTTATCGGAAAAGGAATTATGAAGACTAGTGTAAGGATCTTGGAAGTCTGCAGAGAGTCGCCCGCTGAGGTTCATGACAGTTACTGACGTCCATCGGAAGAAGGAGAACAATTCCTCTACTTTTCTACAATATTGAATATTGGTAATTTATGCAGAGTAGCTCTTCTATAGACGCAATCGCAATATGTACTAAATTACTGAGTTTAATTGTTACATTTCAATGATTGCTAATTTTTGCGGTTTTTATATTCTTAGAGCGGTTTCGTAATCCATAAAGGTATATGAAAGAGAAGGCAGGACTGAAGAGCTACTCTTCTCTTATGTTGATCTTACGCTGGGACGAGAATATAAAAGTTCATATTTTCATATTTTAAATCAATATATTTTGTATAAATGTATATTGTATTTGAATATATTTCATACATTTTACATTTATATTTTATATATTTTATATCAATAACTATTTATATCAAAGAGTTAAAATCTGGGTGGAGTAGGATGAATAAGCATGCGTAGCTATGTCATCCTTAGACAAATTATTGCTACAATGAATTGTTAGTAGTAGTATTAGCATATAAGAAATCTTAATAGAAATCTTGATATTTTGGCAAAAGTAAGGAGGCAGAACACTCTGGAGCTTTCATCAGCCTTCCTCTTTTTTTTTCACAGCCTTTTCCCAATTAAAAAAAAATTATATACATTTTATACAAATTGATCTTACTGCCAACAACAATGACGCTGCGGCGTCTAAAAGGTAAAAATTCGTCCTTATAACCGCTCATTTTTCTCGCTTAAAAAAGCAGAATTGACTACGAAGCGTACAAAGTTAAACTTTGAGTCCGTAGACTGCGTAACAACATCGATTTTTGTGTGTACATTTGTACCGTACCTTTTTAAATTGAAGACTAAAGGTGGAAACAAATTTATGAAATACAGTGTGTACTTAAAATTTTATTTTGAAACAAGAGATAAATTGTATACAAATTATTTACAATATATTAGTGTAAATAAATTAAGATCACATTATGAATGCAAAAAACTAATAGATTAAAAATGAAAGAACAATGCAAAAAAATTAAATTGTAAGCACCCCCCCCCCTTCCAGAAGTGCAATATTTAAGAAACTCCCATCCCAAATACTTTTTTCACCAGAACATCAGATACAATAATCTAGCGTTGTCTGTTGTAAGAAGCCATGTCCCAGCAACGTGTTAATATTTTCATTGACCAGATCGCTTCTTATGGAAACGGGTCATACAACTTTGGAGGGGAATCCTTAAACTGGGGCTTCAAAGTTGATTGAAGGACAGAAAAACCTCGTTTCATGTTCTGTTTTGCTACCCGACCCCTCTATCACCTCCAAAAAATCCGACAAAATTTAAGATAGCCTTTTTGCTCAATAAAATAAATAAAGAAAAAGTTTTTCAACTGAAAACACGGAGCAACATTAATGCTCAAAACGAATAGAAATTATTCCGTATATGAAATGGTTGTCCCCTCCTCAAAACCCTGCTCTTTAAGCTACAGCTTTTAGTACTTTAAAAAAGCTTTTTCTTCTAGCTAAACAAGCCTTGTGTTTCAAGAGTCGTTCTTAAGAAATTAAAGTAAACAGTCAAACTTTAGCGTAAAGAGCTAGTTATTGAGGAGGGGGCAATCTCTTCAAGTAGGGACTCATTTCTGTTCGTTTTGAGTTTTTAATATTGCTCCTTACTTTCAGTTGAAACAACTTGTTTTTCATTTTATTTCTGATTGTTTTTCAAATAATACTGGTAAATCAGGCTCCCCTTCATGAAAAATTCCCTCCGATTACGAAAAGCCCCTCCGTCGAAAATTACTCCCACGTAAAAAACCCCTTTTCTACCAAAAAAATTCGTTCAGACAATTCCATAGTCACCGAAAAATAATAAGCGTTAACAATAGGTAAATTTTGTAACTTACAGCCCTTTCTCCAGGGGGATTCTTTTTCTTTCCTCTTTTTAGCTATTAAACCTTTCAATTATGCAGAACAAAATGGCTATCTCAAAATTTTGATCGGACGAATTTGAAAAAAAAATATGGCCGTTGGAGGGGAGCTACTTGCTCTAAAGTCTTTTTTGTTAATTAAAACGGGCACTAGAACTTTTGATTTTCGGTCAAATGAGTGTCTATGGATCTTTTAGGATCATTTGTTCAATACAATCGCCCCTTGGAAAACACACATCAATGATCTTTATTCTGGCAAAAAATGTAAAATTCTACATTTTTGTTTATAGGAACTTGAAACATTTACAATAAAGTACTCTGATACACTGAATCTGATGATCGTTAAAATTCCTTGGCTTTTAGGGGTTGTTTAACACATTTCTCGAAAATCAGGCAGATTTTTTCAGGGTCGTAGCTTGTGATGGACAACGCAAAAAATGCTGAATCTTATAGGTTTGAAATCAAACAGATCGTGATAATGAACTGTAAGTAAGGAGTGATGCGGCTCAATAGTAACCGAAATTCTAAGAACCAGAGTTTTGATAACAATAGATACATCAAAAGAATCAAATTTTGATGCTTATTCAAAATATATAAATTCATCAAATTTAACGTTAGCCATGAAAGGCCTGAGAAAATTTGCCCAGTTTTTGAAAAAAAGGGTCAAACTACCCCAAAAAGATCAATTGATCTTAATGAAAATGACATAATCAGATTAGGCATACCAGATAACCCTGATGTAAAGATTTCAAGCTCCTATGTACAAACATGCAGAATTTTGCATTTTTTTGCCGGAAACAATATCACGGATGTGTGTTTATTTGTTGTTTTTTTTTGTATCTTTGTTTTTTCCCAGGGGTGATCGTATCGACCAAATGGTCATAGGTGATCAGAACCCTGATTTAATAGAGACAATTTTTATAACTTGTAGCATACTTATACTACCATTTCTGCCGTAATTCCTCCCTTTCAAAATTAAATTAGTTACTATGGAATAAAGTTTGTTCTTTACAGTAAACTAGCTACCGCTGAAACCTGGATCTTCACTCAAAAAAATTTTCAATTACCATGGGCAACAGTTTCTTCTTTAATATAACATATAGGGATTTTGGACAAGATGGTTCTAATAGTCTACTTCTTGTTTTGCCCTGATTCTAGCTTTAAGAGCTATAGGCTATTTTATTTTTTTTTACTATGGGAGGTGATCGTCTCTTACTTGGTTGCTAGCTACCGCTGCAACCTGGACTATGTGCCATGCTTTGTTCTTATTTTTAAGTTCCAGCTATCTCTACAGCCACGGTACCGACAAAACTTACATAATCCTTTTTTACAATCAACTATAGCGACCGTTAATATATGTTCTTCTGACAATCATCTTTTGATATAAAATTTTTCAAAATATGCTTGTATTCTTTTAATTTCTAGTTACTGTCCTGTGGTGGCACAGTGGATTTGACCTTAGCTTGGTAATACGGGACCCAGAGATCGAATCACGCTGCAGGAATGCACTGCAGGGCCGACGCAGGGACCTTAGTAGTCAAGAAGCGTCATTAATTCTTAAATAAATAAATAAATAATTTCTAGTTACTATGTGCCGTGGTTTGTTCTTTACTTGGTTTCAGCTACATCCGATTAAACTTACATAATACTAATTTATATTGAGTTATATTGATCCTTTATGTTACTATTTTAAACACCATTTGTTTTGTGATTACAAAAGACTCTAGATATCTATATATCTCATTTATATATCTCCTCTATATATATCTATATATATAGATATCTATATATCTCTAGATATCTAGATATCTCATTTCTTTAAAAATGAGCCATTAAACAGCTCTATGATTTTCCAGTGATTTTACACTGCTCAGCTAGCTGAGGAGGGAAAAACGGAAAAAAGATGCTGTCGATGCAGAATATTGAGTTCAAGCCACTTTTCTTGTTTTTCAAGCCAACATATTTTGTTTGTTGTTCAAACCAAGAAACTATAAGATTCCTATATAGGAGTTTTGAGCATGGCTATACTAGTAGTATTCTTAGGAGTTAAGGGTTATTGTATTTCTTAGTATGGAACGTGATCGTCTCTTACTAGGCTGCTAGCTACCGCTGCGACCCGGATCTATGATTGTCTACTGCATGATACCAACCGTCTTGACTAATAATCCTGCTGCAACCCTGATTGACATAAAAATCACAAACAGGAAAAGGAAGAATTTAAAGCAATATCTTCTAAATTTAAAATTTAAAAAAGCCACAGGGTTCAATTCCTTTGGGCTAGAGCTCGATCTTTACTATAATTATATGTAACTTATCTTTCTTTAAGTTTCCGATGGTGAAATATTAAGCACATTCGCTGGTCACGTGTGTGATGATCCGATGAATCCGGTGATTGGTGATAGAAAAATGAAACTTTTCGTAAAAAATTGACTATATTTTAAGAATTTATTTTTTTAAATTACAAAAATGCAAGTGTTATGACAATTTATTTTAAAGTGAACCATTTAATAGCTCTCTTCGATGTTCCAGTGCCAAGATTTCTGTGGAAAATAAAAAACAAGAAATATGCCCTCGATGCAGACTATCATGGTTGCAGCCACTCTTCTTGGTTTTCAAACCAATATATTTTCCTTGTTATCAAAACAGTTCGTGGTAACGAACTGTAGTAAGGAGCGACCCGACTCAATAGTAAACGAAACTCTAAAAAATGGATGCTAATTTTGATGCTAAAAGATACATCAAAAGAATTGGATTTTTATGCTGATTTTAAATATATAAGTTTCATCAAATTTAGTCTTTGTCATCAAAAGTTACGAGCCTGAGAAAATTTGCCTTATTTTAGAAAATAGGAGGAAACACCCCCTAAAAGTCATAGAATCTTAACGAAAATCGCACCATCGCATTTAGCGTATCAGAGAACCCTATAGCAAAAATCTACAAAAATGTGGAATTTCGTATTTTTTGCCAGAAGACAGATCACAGGTGCGTGTTTTTTTGGGTTTTTTTTTTTTTTTTGCTTGTTTTTTCCCCAGGGATCATCGTATTGACCAAGTTGTCCTAGAATGTCGCATTCTAACGGAAATAAAAAGTTCTAGCGCCCTTTTTAAGTGACCAAAAAATTGGAGTTTACCTAGGCCCCCTCCCAAGCTCATTTTTTCCCAAAGTCAGCGAATCAAAACTTTGGGATAGCCATTTTGTTCCGCATAGTCGAAAACCATAAAAACTATGTCTTCGGGGATGACTTACTCACCCAGAGCCCCTGGGAAGGGGCTGCAAGTTACAAACTTTGACCAGTGTTTACATACAGTAATGGTTATTGGGAAGTGTACAGACGTTTTCAGGGGGATTTTTTTGCTTTGGAGGTGGGGTTAAGTTCTTGGGGGCTACGTGGGAGGATCTTTCCTTGGAGGAATATGTCATGGGGAAAGAGAAATTCAATGAAAAGGGCGTGGGATTTTCTAGCATTACTATAAAAAAAAACAATGAAAATATAAACATGAAAAAGTTCTTTCAATTGAAAGTAAGGAGTAAAAATTAAAACTTAAAACGTACAGAGATTATTACGCATATGAGGGGTTCTAAAAATACTTTAGCATAAAGAGCGAGGTATTTAGGAGGAGATAAATATCTCACTCTTTATGCTAAAGTATTTTTAATAATTTCAACTATCTATTCTACGGCCTTTCTGATTCAGGGGTCATTCTTAAAGAGTTGGGACAAAACTTAAGATTTAGTGTAAAGAGTGAGGTATTAACGGGGGGACAAACCCCCTCATATACATAATAAAAATATAAGAATATAAAAGTTTGTTACATAAGTTAATTCCAAAGTTAAACAGTTGAAAATAGGTTAAACTATATATAGGAAATATAGGAAAATAAGTTAAACAGTTGAAATAATATCCAGTTAAAAATTTTTATATCTACTCACTGTCAATAAAAAGGTTTCATCGCTATTTTGAACTGTTTTACTTTCGTCATGGAAAGGCAGTGGGGTCTTCGAAGTTACATAATTCTTAAGTTACGTATATTTTTTACTAATAAAAACGTTCGCTAAAAATTAAAAGTTCTAGTTGCCTTTTTAAGTAACCGAAAAATTTGAGGACAACTAGGCCTCCTTCCCCACTCCTTATTTCTCAAAATCGTCTGATCAAAACTAAGAGAAAGCCATTTAGCCATAAAAAGAATTAATATGCAAATTTCATTTTAATAATTTATGTGCGGAGAGCCAAAATCAAACATTCATTAATTCAAAAACGTTCAGAAATTAAATAAAAAAAACTAGTTTTTTAACTGAAAGTAAGGAGCGACATTAAAACTTAAAACGAACAGAAATTACTCCGTATATGAAATGGTTTGTCCCCTCTGCAATCCCTCGCTCTTTACGCTAAAGTTTGACTCTTCGCCACAATTCTACTTTTTAAAACAATTAAAAACTTTAGCGTAAAGAACGAGGGATTGCGGAGGGGACAACCCATTTCATATACGGAGTAATTTCTGTTCGTTTTAAATTTTAATGTCGCTCCTTACTTTTAGTTAAAAAAAACTAGTTTTTCATCTAATTCAAGCTAAGGGACAGTTAGTTTCCTAAATAGGGGTATTAGACAAGACACTTCTAATGAGGACTTTCTTTTTTGATTTGACTCTAATCTTAGTTGTTATGGGCTATTTGGTTTTTTACTATGGGACGTGATCATCTCTTACTAGGTTGCAAGCTCCCACGGAAAACACTGACTGTTAGAAAAAAATGAATATGTAAACTCCTTATTTATCCTTTATATAACCCTGATTAGTAAAAGGAAAAGCCTACAGATTTTTCTTCTTTGGAATAGTAGGAGACAAACTACAAAAAAATCAGGCAGCTAACCAAGTCCGATATATCTTATATTTCAGCTATATCACATGAAACTTCTACAAACCCCTTTTATAAAGAACTGTATCGATCCTTTATGTATTAAAAAAAAACAAGTTTTTTCAACTGAAAGTAAGGAGCGACATCAAAACTTAAAACGAACAGAAATATTCCGTATATGAAAGGGGCTGTCCCCTCCTCAACGTCCTAATCTTTACGCTAAAAGTCATAGAATCTTTAACGAAAATCACACCATCAGATTCAGCTTATCAGGAAACCTCACTGCAGAAGTTTCAAGCTCCTATCTACAAAAATATGGAATTTTGTATTTTATAGGTCACAGATGCGAGTTTATTTGTTTTTTTTTTCCCAGGGGTGACCGTATCGATTCAATGGTCCTAGAATGTTGTGGGACGTTTCATTCTAGCGGAAATCAAAAGTTCTAGTGCCCTATTTAAGAAACCAAAACATTGTAGGGCACCTAGGCCCTCTCACAAGCTAATTTTTTCCAGTGTCCCCCCCCTAATTTTCGAGAAAAGGCAAATTTTCTCAGGCTCGTAACATTTGATGGCTAAGACTAAACTTGATGAAACTTATATATTTAAAATAAGCATAAAAATACAATTCTTTTGGTGTAAGTATTGGTATAAAATTTCGTTTTTTTTTTTTTAGTTTCGGTTACTATTGAGCCGGGTCGCTCCTTACTACAGTTCGTTAACACGAACTGTTTGATTGCTAGCTACCGCTGCAACGCAGATAATATTTTCAAAGTATTAAGCTTCATCCCATAAAATGACGTAATGAGTCAATTGAAGCAAAAGGAAAATCAAACTAATTTTTAAATATTCAGGTTTTTTCTTGTTTGAATTAAAAAATTAAAATTAAAATTAAAATATAATTAATTTCACTAAATGCTCTAAACACAAATTTAATTAAAAATGACCTTACGAAATGTTCTAAAAAACCAACAGATATTAACACAGAACCTGTCACAAATAGACCTAGGAGATCAGCAGCGAAAAAAGCTAGGCTGGCATTAAAAACGTGTTTTTAAATCATTCTCTTTCATTTCAATGAATTGCCTCGTTTCATCACAATTTATTTATCAGTCCTGGTTGAACTTCGTTGAGGTAAGGATGCGGGAACTGTTTTGAAAAACTGTTCATTTTAGTTTTATTGATTTTATACTCTTGTAAGTTGTTTTTTCTTATATATTTTTGTATTGTTGAGGACGGCCCTTGGACATAGGGCCGAAATATTCATTCTAATTTGTTTCCCACTGTCTTGAGAAATTCCTTATTGTTCTTCTTGTTTTTGGTGTTTGGGGTTACACTTTTGTTCGTACTTCTCTCCTTACACTAAAGTTTGAATTTAGACACCATGCGTGTTCAGGTAACCGATTTTCAAAATGATGTATCTACAATACTTCGTGAATAGCTTGGGTATCAAGTTGAAATTTTCAAGGAGTGTTTAAATAAGGGAGGTAAGTAAATGATCTTGGGAAAGAACAGGGCTAAATCAAAAGACACCTTTTGCATCCAGGGTATCAGAATACCACATCTGCAAAACGTCAGGAATAGCACGGTGAATGAGGGTAATGCTTTCAGGTCATTTTAATAGCATATCTGTAATATCATAAGAACAACTTAGAGAATGAATTTAAATACTGTTGAAGAAAGAAAGGAGGAGGATGGGATGAGAAGATTCCAAATTTTAATGTTGGATAAGGGAAAGGCCTAAAAAACTTCGTCTATGAGGCAAAAAAACGTACGCTTACGTCGAAGTTACAAATAAAAGAGGTTAAGGAGTCACAAATAAAAAGAGCTGGATACTGTCTCTAATATGTTTTTTTTTTTACTTAATATTCATCCATGCTTAATCTTTGGAATATTCTCCAACGAAAATTCTTTTGAGTATATTCTCTAGAGACTGCTGTTGAAGCAAAGTTTTAGTTCAAGAATAGTGTTTCAACCTTGATTTTGAATTGAACAAAATTCGTGCGATTACTATGCTTAATAGAATTATTATAAAAAAGTGTGAGGCATTTACGGTCGAAGAAAGTGAATTGCTCCTCCTCCCAACTTTCAGTCTTAAAATTTGTAATAATGCACAGGCTTTGCACTCTGAGAAGCTCAAAAATTGGCCAAACTAACATATAATAAAGTTATATTAATTTAAACACAAATATTCAATGTTCATAAGTAAGGAATCATATTTCCTCCGTACTCTAGCACTTACAGTTTAAATATTAAAAGATCTAAAGCCAAGCTGGCCATTCATGGCCAGTTTGCTGATTTTTTGTTTTCATTTGCTGGTCATAGACTCGTTTGTAATCTTTATATTCATTTCAGTTTTATTATTATTAATATATTATTAAAAATCAATTATTTATTAATTATTGAAATAATTATTGATTATAATTATAATATAATAATTATTAACAATAAATTTTATTTATTGATTATTAAAATAATAATTAAAATAATTAATTATTATTAATTAATATATTATTGATATAGCTTAATATATTATTGATATAGATATAGCTTAGATATAGCTTAGGTGTATGAATAACAACACGGACGATAATTCTGAGCTGAGGGACTTTTTGGTATTTTGGAGCGGTAGAGATATAGATGAATGAAACTTGAAGAATGGGTATATTTAGAAATATACCCAAAAAAAGTTTTCTATGTATTTAATTCTGACTCTAACTCATTCGTAGGGCTGAAAAGATTGAGGGATAGTGTAGTCGATGGGTTCTTCTGAACGAAACGCTAACGGATTTTTATTTTATTATCATAACTCTTTGTAATAAATGTCCTTGAAATGCAATAATAGCAACCGAAGTATTATAACAAAATATAATGAAAAAACATTTTTACATGAGCCCTCACACCCCCCCCCCCAAAAAAAACAGATTTTATTCGACTCGGAAAAACGTAAAAAATACACAAAAACACATTTTCAATCCGTTTTTAATTCTTGTTTTTAACCCCTCCCCCCGAATTAAAATCCTAGATACGGCCTTGAATGAGGTACTAGGAGTTTCTGGTGCTTATTATTTTTGAAGCTTTAGATATTAATTCGAAATGTTTGTTTTAAAGTAATTAACTGCCGCACGGATGACCGCAGGGAGGGGGGGGGTAAGGGAGGCCAATCATCCCAAAAAAATCGGGGGCTATAAACTAATTATGAGGAAAATAAACGAAAGACTGCAGAAGGGGAACAAAAAAGCATGGAAGCATAGTCGAAAATTAAAAGAAAAATGTGTGTTAACCCACCGTTAGCCTACGATCAACGGACCAATTAACGTAAAAAAATGAAACGGAAACGAATAATACGGACCCCTAACTTTAAAATCTTAGAAGCAGCTTATAGGATAGTAGCTTTTACTTAATTATTTAATATAATTAAAAAATTATATAATTAATTAGTTATATTAAATATAATAACAAAATTTAATATAGTAGCATAAAATTTAGTATGATTAATATAATATAATAGTATTTACATAAAGTATTGCTGGCAATAGAGTCCCTTTTGTTAAATTTTATTAAATCAGTAAAATTAGTGTACATTCAAGGTTGCCTATGGGATGGGGAATAGGACGTCTTCAGTTCCATCTAATAATGTCTTCAATCCTGTAGGAGATGGAAAATTATGCAGAATTGCAATTAATATGAATAATATAGCTTTCGGTTAATAAGTTCTGTGAGTCCGAAAATTTCGGTTAATCCAAAAAAAAAGTTTTATAAAAACTTATTACGCAGAACTACAGTTAGTTGAAAACTTTGCTGAATGTCAAAAATTTTTCATGCATTTAAATTATAATTCAGCACTAATTTTTAAGCAAAAAAAGTGAAAAAACCTGCTAATAGTAACCAGTAGTAAAACTAAATCAAATGAAAACAAACATAAACTAATTTGAAAAAAACACTTTCGAAAAAAGAAGTTTTCCAAATAAAACTATAGAGTCATATTTAAACTTAAAACAAGTAAAAGCAAATTCCTGTTATAAATCAAACTTTAAAAAAAAACAGATATTACTATTAATGAATAAATAAAGCCCAATAACGAACTGAAATTAAAGTGAATAATTACGTCAAACATAATCAAATTTTGTAGCTCAACATAGACTTAAAAGGACAGTAATTACCACAAGCAAGAGTAGTCTATGACCCCTAAACTTGCTTAAGGTCATGGAATAAATTGTACCTGAAAATGATTTGTATTTTGAACAGCATGTTTTTCATTTGTCATAACAGCAACAACATCACACCAAAAAAGAATATCACAAGGCTAATAACGTTTTATAAATTAGTGCGGTGCTATTTCCCATCCCTCGCAAGCTGTATAAATGGCGTAAGTTTTTATTGGCGTTTTATTAAAAAAAAACAGAATGTGTTTTGGACAGTATATTTCTTATAAAAAAAAATCATAGTCCAGAGCTAGGGAAGGGGAAATAACTAATGGAAGTAGACTGATTTTTGAATATGTTATGATATTAATTCCTGAAATACTCCTGCAAATTTTTACTTCTTGGAGTTGTTTTTTATTAAGGAGGAAATTTTTGAAATGTGTTTTGTTTTCAGTAAAGAGCAAATGACACTACAGGACTTTGAAAATTTAAAGAACAGTAGCCATATCCTTTTTTGCTGTAATTTCTGTTTGTTTTAAGCTTGACTTGATTTTCATTTTATCTTCTGTCAGTTTTAGTTTTCATTTTTTCCATGCATAGCGTCAGTTATCCATCAGTTATGTATAGCGTCAGGATAGCGTCATGTATACAGTGTCAGTTATGCGTCTTTGATGTGATTATTCACCTTAATTTCCGCTCGTTTTGAATTTCAACTGTTCATTGATGTTAATATTTTTTTTTCAAATATGGTTTATTATAGAAATTTGTTTCTACTCATTTCAGGTTTTTACTATGGCTCTTTACTTTTCTTTGTGAACTTCTTTTTTCAAGAAGTCTTTTAAACTGAATCAGCATAATGGACTTATTGAGCCTTAGTATAAGTTCACAGCAAGTAAAGAAAATAATGATGCTGAAAATTTTTTAAGAACCATTACTGATGATATAAGAATTGAAATGCGCCCCCTCCTCCACTTGGAAGACCAAAATTAGGCTATGCAAAGAATGTAATTCCTCAATAAATTCATTTTAAGTTCAAACATTTGATTAATCTCCAAAATTGTAAAGAAAAATAAGGAAAAAATAAAGCAAAACAAAAAATATATTTAGCCAACAAGCTGGCAGGGATATAAGACACATACACACAAAATATAAGGACTGGTATAAAGACTTCTATACAAATGCAAAGACTAAATCTACATAAATATTAAGCGATAAACGCCTAACTTAACAAATCTGAATTTACCATTTTATGTTATATTTTCTAATTTTTCAAATAAAAAGGAATAAAAAAAATAATTCGAAGTTCAATAATTGACAGACTTTTGAAACAATACCAGAATAAGGGTTATGGGCAATCAACAACTCTACTATATTGAGTAAATAAATCAACTAAAATAGTTAAAACAAAATTTAAGTATGTCCTTGCCTCGACGAATGAAATAAAAACAAAAACGCGGTAATTTACGCCTACCTTAAAAAGAACTTTTGGGTGATCTTTTCCCCCAACTGCAAGGACTACCAATTGGGAGTGGTAAGGGGTACCCCTATCAACTTAAAAATACTTTTTGGTAATTTGAATCAAAAGAGAGAAAAATTTAACCCTGGGTTCAAAAAATGAGCATTTTCCATATAAATTCTTTAAAGAAACCCTTGCCCCCCTAAATTTTCTTGGATTGGTGCCCCTACACGCTTCCAACTTCTCCAGGTATTCTCCCAGAGTCAAATCTATTCTCATATATGCTCACTTATATTTGCTCATCTGCCCATGTTCTTCGCTCAACCTTTTTATTATGTTCTTGAGGCGGCGCAATAGTCTAATCAGTAGCCTAATCAAAAAGTATTACATACACGAATGAACAAAACATACGGCTTTCTGCCTTTCTCTTTTACATAAATGCAGTGATGAAATCTAGAGGATATGCAAATATATGGTATAGGAGAGCATGCAAGGCACGCATTATGTAGTTACAACTGTCCGAATCATAGTTACAGAACCTAATGACATACACGCAAATCTGTCTAAGAATTTAACTTGGAAAGATCAAGCCTATACAACGGTCAGCAAACCTTTGAAAGATAAGGCCATCCAAAATAAAAACAATGTATGGGTTTTAACCCCCGAACCTCTCTATAAATATATATATATATATATATATATATATATATATATATATATATATATATATATATATATATATATATATATATATATATATATTAAAGAATTTCCTCATACTTTTGATCTTTCAAAATCGTTTTTTTTATGCGAGAATATCCATAATACAAATTTACCGGAAAAAGTAATGAACCGTTTTCGAAAAAAAAAACACACCATTATTGCTCACTTAAAAAGATAATATTAATAATACGGCCCTTAATGGTCTTTCACCGGCCATGATAATGATAACTTTTATTAACTACTAGCTGTTGGTGTGGCGCTTCGTGCCACACCAACACCTAGTTGGTGGGGGCGCTCCACCCCCCAAGCCCTCCCGCGCGCGTAAGTCGTTACGTGCCATATTAGTTACGCGCCATTGGTTGTGTCCCTGTGTCCCACCTGTGAATATATATATATATATATATATATATATATATATATATATATATATATATATATATATATATATATATATATATATATATATATATATATATATATATATATATATATATATATATATATATATATATATATATATATAAAAATAAGTTGTCTGTGTGTGGATCTGTGGATGGATCAGGTGACGTCATGTTTGTTCGCATATGACGTCTGAATTATTTCACACTAATACAAAAGAAGAAAAAAACTAAAAAAGGTAAAAACTACAAAAAAAACTAAAAAGAAAAAAAAACTAAAAAAGCTAAAAAACTACAAAAAACTAAAAAAGGTAAAAATCTAATAACTAAAAAAAAAACTGAAAAAAATAAAAAAAGGCAAAAACTACAAAAAAAATAAAAACTAATAAAAAAACTAAAAAAGCTAAAAAACTAAAAAAACTAAAAAAACTAAAAAAAAGGTAAAAAACTAAAAAAAACTAAAAACTAAAAAAGAAAAAAACTAAAAAAAAGGAAAAAACTGAAAAATAAAAGAGAAAAAGAAAACTAAAAAAATATGAATAAATATATCTTCTATATATATAAAAATAAGTTGTCTGTGTGTGGATCTGTGTGTGGATCAGGTGACGTCATGTTTGTTCGCATATGACGTCTGAATTATTTCACACTAATACAAAAGAAGAAAAAAACTAAAAAAGGTAAAAACTACAAAAAAAACTAAAAAGAAAAAAAAACTAAAAAAGCTAAAAAACTAAAAAAAACTAAAAAAAGGTAAAAATCTAATAACTAAAAAAAAACTGAAAAAAATAAAAAAAGGCAAAAACTACAAAAAAAATAAAAACTAATAAAAAAACTAAAAAAGCTAAAAAACTAAAAAAACTAAAAAAAACTAAAAAAAAGGTAAAAAATTAAAAAAAACTAAAAACTAAAAAAGAAAAAAACTAAAAAAAAGGAAAAAACTGAAAAATAAAAGAGAAAAAGAAAACTAAAAAAATATGAATAAATATATCTATATATATAAAAATAAGTTGTCTGTGTGTGGATCTGTGGATGGATCAGGTGACGTCATGTTTGTTCGCATATGACGTCTGAATTATTTCACACTAATACAAAAGAAGAAAAAAACTAAAAAAGGTAAAAACTACAAAAAAACTAAAAAGAAAAAAAAACTAAAAAAGCTAAAAAACTAAAAAAAACTAAAAAAAGGTAAAAATCTAATAACTAAAAAAAAACTGAAAAAAATAAAAAAAGGCAAAAACTACAAAAAAAATAAAAACTAATAAAAAAACTAAAAAAGCTAAAAAACTAAAAAAACTGAAAAAAACTAAAAAAAAGGTACAAAACTAAAAAAAAACTAAAAACTAAAAAAGAAAAAACTAAAAAAAAGGAAAAAACTGAAAAATAAAAGAGTAAAAGAAAACTAAAAAAATATGAATAAATATATATAAAAATAAGTTGTTTGTGGGTTATGTCTGTCTGTCTGTCTGTCGAGTGACGTCGTGTTTGTCCGCATATGACGTCTGAATTAAAAACTAAAAAAGCTAAAAAACTAAAAAAACTAAAAAAACTAAAAAAAGGTAAAAAACAAAAAAAAACTAAAAACTAAAAAAGAAAAAACTAAAAAAAAGGAAAAAACTGAAAAATAAGAGAAAAAGAAAACTAAAAAAATATTAATAAATATAAAAAATATAAATATAAATATAATATAAATTAGCAATCAACAAAGCACGGAGACACAAATGACGACCGGGACACAGGGAGTATAAATGACGACCAGGACATAAGTAAAAAAAAAAACTAAAAAAACTAAAAAAATGGTAAAAACTACAAAAAAACTAAAAACTAATAAAAAAACTAAAAAATCTAAAAATCTAAATAAACTAAAAAAGAAAAAAAAGAAAAAAGGAAAAAAATAAAGGAGAAAAACAAAACTAAAAAACGAATGTATATACAGACCGGGACACCGGGATACGAATGACGACCGGGACACAGGGAATATAAATGACGACCGGGACACAGGGACACAACTACAATGGGGACGCCGGGGGGCACAGGGGGATATAAATGACGACCGGGACACTGGGACACAAGGAATATAAATGACGCCCGGGACACTCAAAGAGAAATCACAGACTGGAACACCGGGACACAAATGACGACCGGGACACAGGGAATATAAATGACGACCGGGACACAGGGACGTAACTACAAAGGGGACGCCGGGGTGCACAGGGAGATATATAAATGACGATGGCGACTCAGGGAATGGTCGATTAGCAATCACCATCAACAAAGCTCAAGGGCAATCATTAGAATCATGAGGTATAGATCTGAATACGGATTGTTTTCCCATGGACCATTATATGTTGCATGTTCAAGAGTCGGTAAACCTGACAATCTATTTATATGCACAGACAATGGGACAGCAAAGAATGTTGTATATTCGCAAGTTTTACGTAGTTAAAAACATATATATATATATATATATATATATATATATATATATATATATATATATATATATATATATATATATATATATATATATCTATATTCACAGGTGGGACATAGGGACACAACTACAATGGCGCGTAACTAATATGGCGCGTAACGACTTACGCGCGCGGGGGGCTTGGGGGGGGGGGGGGCGCGAAGCGCCCCCACCAACTAGGTGTTGGGGTGGCGCGAAGCGCCACCCCAACAGCTAGTATATATGTATATATATATATATATATATATATATATATATATATATATATATATATATATATATATATATATATATATATATATATATATATATATATATGTGTGTGTGTGTGTGTGTTTTTAACTACGTAAAACTTGAGAATATACAATATTCTTCACTGTCCCATTGTCTGTGCATATAAATAGATTGTCAGGTTTACCGACTCTTGAACATGCAACATATAATTGTCCATGGGAAAACAATCCGTATTCAGATCTATACCGCATTTTTCTAATGATTGCCCTTGGGCTTTGTTGATGGTAATTGCTAATCGAATTTTCCCTGTGTCCCCGTCGTCATTTATATATCCCGTGTCCCGCTTGTCATTTGTGTCCCGGTATCCCGATCTGTAATTTCTCTTTAAGTGTCCCGGTCGTCATTTATATTCCTTGTGTCCCGGTGTCCCGGTGTCCCGGTCTGTAACATACGACAATAGATCAATTGTGTTGTAACTTTGTTTACGATCCCATTCTACACATGTAGAAATAGAAGCAGTACGATTAGGTGAAGGCATTCCCAAATGCTTGAGAAGTTTGTTTGCAATAGATAAGCACAAATCTTCAATCATGACTAAAGTGCAGTTATAAATTTCTGTTTTAAAGTCCAAGGTCATATCTGACCTTTCTAGCCGTATTCGGTGGAGTATATTCTCGGCCATTTGCGATTTGTATTTCTCCCATAGCTCTGTAGGAGATGAAGGAGAGCAACTTTTGCTGGAAGATACGGGCCGTAATGTCATGTCTATGAGCCGGCGATTGTCCAGGATGTAAAAGCTGATGTATCTAATCCCAAGATGGATTATATATAAATGTAATAAATGACGAATCATTAATCTACAGGCATAATATTTCATTGCGCTGCATTTCTTATCCATTTCTTGTTAGTGGCTGGATTTATCCATTTAATATTAAAGTGATAGCCGTCGGCTCCATCCCAAAAAATGATAGGATAGTGTAGGGCATCGTAGCATCGATGAGTTTAATAAAAACTTTTCTTTGAAACGCCTTCATATATACTTATAATGACGTCATATACAAAGCCTTCGACGTCATATACAAATCACCGACCATAACGATTGCCACTTCGTTGATAGTTGCGTATCAGTAGGCATCAATTCGGTTTCGATTGCTGTTTGGAAGAGAAGCACTAAATTATTATTTATGTGGAAAAGATGTTGCAATTGGGAAACGATAGTCCTTTCAACTTCGTTTTTTTATCATCAAGTTGTTGGTTTGTTTTATCACTTTCAAGTTTGTATCACTTTCAAGTTGTTTGGTTTGTTTTACCTTGACTTGTCTTTCGTCACTATGAAATACATATCGCCGAAACTTCGTTTTTTTAACTAAAATCTGGTAGGCATTGATGACCTTATCCAAGTCAAAATCCCAAACCCAATCATCATCGCTATCATTTTCAGTTTTGATACGTTTTGACTCTCGCTGTCCAGGTTGTTTCAGGTTGCTCTTGTGATTCCTCGGCACGCTTTCTTTTGGTGATTTCTCTTTGAGACGCAAGCTTGTTTTCACGCTGTTGTTGTGATTTCTCGGCACGCTTTCTTTTCATATTTTCTCTATCTTACTTTCTCTATTAGCCGCAAGCCTTCTGGCATTAGCTCTTTGAGCAACTTCCTCGGCTGTTTCTTCTTAATGACGTCGTATACAGTCGACAAACATGACGTCAGTCGACAAACATACATGACGTCAGTCGACAGTCGACAAACATGACGTCAGTGCACAAACAACGTATTTATATATATATATATATATATATATATATATATATATATATATATATATATATATATATATATATATATATATATATATATACATATATATATATGTATATAGATTAAATTTCTCTCTAAAAAAAAACTAAGCACAGTTTTCAGTAAACCATTACTTTTTCTGCAAAGTAAAATTCCTATAAGTGTATTTTCACGTTAGCTACAAAAGGCAGATTCTTTTTACAAGATAGTTTTTTCTCTCTGCTACGTTTGAGCTATTGCTAATATTAAATAAAAAAAACAAGTTTTTTTAACTGAAAGTAAGGAGTGACATTAAAACTTAGAACGAACAGAAATTACCTCGTATATGAAAGGGGCTGCTTCCTCATCAACGCTCCGCTCTTTACGCTAAAGTTTGACTCTTTCTCTCAACTCTTCTTTTCAAAACAGTAAAAAACAATAAAAAGAGCGGGGCGTTGATGAGGAAGCAGTCCCTTTCATATACAAAGTAATTTCTGTTCGTTTTAAGTTTTAATGTCGCTCCTTACTTTCAGTTAAAAGAATTTGTTTTTCTAATTTGATTTCTGAACGCTTTTGAATCAATGTATGTTTTGATTTTGGCTCTCCGCAGAGGAATAATTAAACCGAAATTTGCATTTTTTTTTTTTTTGCTAAATGGCTTTCTCATAGTTTTGATCGCATGATTTTGAGAAAAGAGAGCGGGGGAGGAAGCCTAGTTTCCCTCCGATCTTTTTGTAACTTAAAAAGGCACTAAAACTTAGGCACTATGAGCGGGTTCACCCCCTCGTCAATACCTCGCTCTTTACACTAAAGCTTAAATTTTGTCCCAATTCATTAACAATGACCCCTGAATCACAAAAGCCGTAGAATAAATAGTTGAAATTACTAAAAATACTTAAGCGTAAAGAGCGAGGTATTAGAAGGAGGTGAGCCCCTCATATGCGTAATAATTTATGTTCGTTTTGAGTTTTAATGCTGCTCCTTAATTCCAGCTGAAAAAACTTTTTCATATTTTTTAATTTTTTCTTAAATAATGCTAGAAAATCCTCCACTCCCTTCATGGAATTTTTCTTCCCCATGACAAATTCCTCGATGGAAAGATCCCCCAACATATACCCCTCTTCTCAACCCCTCCCCCAACCAAAAAATCCCCCTGAAAACGTCTGGACACTTCCCAATAACCATTACTATATGTAAGCACTGGTCAAAGTTTGTAACTTGTAGCCCCCCCCCCACGGGGACTGTGGGGGAGTAAGTCATCCCCAAAGACATAGTTATAAGGTTTTTTGACTACGCTGAATAAAATGGCTATCTCAGAATTTTGACCCGTTGACTTTGGGATAATTAGCGTGGGAGGGGGCCTATGTGCCCTCCAATTTTTTTGGTCACTTAAAAAGGGCACTAGAACTTTTCATT
The DNA here is from genome assembly GCF_032884065.1 of Artemia franciscana. Classification (NCBI taxonomy): domain Eukaryota; kingdom Metazoa; phylum Arthropoda; class Branchiopoda; order Anostraca; family Artemiidae; genus Artemia; species Artemia franciscana. The sequence continues at coordinate 28,384,829 of NC_088879.1, read as the reverse complement.
TCCGTTAGAATGAGCCCTCTCGCAACATCCTAGGACCACTGGGTCGATACGATCACCCCTGGGGAAAAAAAAAACAAACAAAAACAAACAAACAAACAAATAAACACGCATCCGTGATCTGCCCACTGGCAAAAAATACAAGATTCCACATTTTTGTAGATAGGAGCTTGAAACTTCCACAATAGGGTTCTCTGATACGCTGAATCTGATGATGTGATTTCCGTTACGGTTCTATGACTTTTAGGGGGTGTTTTCCCTTATTTTCTGAAATAAGGCAAATCTAAGGCTCGTAACTTTTGATGGGTAAGACTAAACTTGATGAAACTTATATATTTAAAATCAGCATTAAAATGCAATTCTTTTGATGTAGCTATTGGTATCAAAATTCCAATTTATAGAGTTTTGGTTACTATTGAACCGGGTCGCTCCTTACTACAGTTCGTTACCCCGAGCTGTTGGACGATATGCCAAATAAACTATAAATATACGCTTAGAAAATAAACGAATCATGGTTGCAGCAGTAGCAGCTGTCTAGTTAAGAGCGAATACAGAACATAGTAGTCGAAAATTTAGAGACGAAAATTTATGTTTTGATAAAAAAAATGTATAAGGGAATTTTTTTTTTAAGATTTGAGCTTCAAACCGCTTGATGGATTCATATGTCAACTCTAATTATGAACAAAAAAAGAAAAAGCAGTGATCTGAAAACCAGGTTTTCTGTTTTCTGTTTCTTCTTACGATTTTTTTTCATTGTTTTCTGGACTGCTTTTTCTTGTTTTCTCTTCTTTTGGTTTTTATTGTTGCAGAATTTTGCAACCTACAGCAAAATCAAGTTTTAAATGGCTAGAATTGGTATGAATTGATTATTAAGATGATACTCATTGGTGTCAATTTAAATAAATGTTGGTGTAAGGTCTGTGTCTTCTTACGAACTTTATTTTTATTGTTTTCTGGACTGCTTTTTCTGGTTCTTTCCTCTTTTCGCTACTATTTTTGCAGAATTTTGCAACCTATAGCAATATCAAGCTCTAAATGACTAGAACTGATATGAATTGATTATTAAGATGATACTCAGTGACGTCAATCCAATTAAATGTAGGGGAGCTGAAAGTTATTTTTTCCCAGTCACTTCTCTTGGTAGACACAAAAAAAAAATATTTTCGCATGCTGATTAAGTGTCTGCGTAACGCAGATACAAATCTCCCGATTCGGGAGTGCAATGTGTGATTTGAGGCAAATCATCCAGCACTTCACATGTTTTTCCCTCAGATTTCTCCAGCTACCCATTTGGAGCCTGGTCAACCCTGGCTAAGCTTACAGAGTCATATCGCTAATCCCCGTTCCAAACCACATGGTCGGCGACACAACGCCTCGAGCCCCTGCCCTCATGGACGTGGGATTTCAGGTTTGGGTTTTTGATCGGCTTGTAGCTTTCAGCGATCGGTTTTTAGATTCAAATGATTTAGGGTTTTGTCGTCGGAGGAGGTAAGGGTCCTGAAAGCCAAAGAGTTTCTTAAGTTTGCTTTTAGGAATTTTTGAAAACAGAAAAATATTCCAGGGCGCGTTCTTTCCATAATGGGACTAATAAAAGACCTAGAAAACTTTTTGGTTGGTATTAAACTTAATACTGAAGCCCGGGCCTCAAAGCAGACGATTCCTTTTCATAAAAAAAAAATATTAGACGCAATATTTTTGCAGTAAAAAATACAACCCATCTTTATTTTTTTCTAATTTGCCAATAACGCAAAATAAAGATTACATTTTATTTTTTCCACAAATTTGTAGGGTAATATGCCCCTTACCATACTGATAATGGCATCTAAAAAACAATTATGGAAATCATGGAAATCAGATAGACCAGCTATGACTGACAAGGGTAGGCAATTGGTAGGGTGAGTATATATTTCCAAAAGCCCTAAAATGTGTGAAAAAGTCCATCTCCTTCAATGTGAGGTTCCTGTAAAATACTTAGCTGTTGCTCCCCCCTCCCAATGCCCTAAAAATGGATATGATATCTTCGATCATAGTTCTATCGTTGTTCAACTGGGTTAGTCTCAAATGAATTTTTTTCTATTAGTCAAAGTGCTAATTATGTATAATCAAGCCAAACCTTATTTATATTACTTTGATACTTAAGAATTTGCCCCCATGGGGATTTGGGCAATTTGGGCGGCCAACACAAGATGGGCCACAAGGGAAATATTTACAGCTGGAGCCAATTTTATAATGCCAGCGTTGTTTTATCGTCCCTGTGCAACAAATATAGGAGATGAGACATGCGAAAAGACCTTAGCACGGAAGACGTCAGTCCCAGTGGAGTAGCAGTCCTAGCTGTTAGAGATCTCTATTAAAGAGAAAAACCTTGAACTTTTGAAGTTTAAAGAACTAGTGCATTACCATACTCCTTTAGTTATATATTTTTTCTGATATTTTTCTACCGGTTGCCACGTTTTGAGCAGTAGTTGCAGTCTAGTAAAAGACTGCAAAGACTGCAAAAGATTGTCTAGTAAAAGACTGCAAAAGATTGGGCCATAGTAATGGAAAATCAAAAAGACACATTTTCAAAGATTGGGTCTACTGATAGAAATTCAAGTGAGATTAAATTCAACTGGAAAATAAACTGTTTTAGCAATTTTGATAAAGAGCCAACATTACTTCAAACAAAAAAAAGGCTCCATTCAAATTATTATTGTTAAAGGGAGGTTCACTGTCGCAAGATCAAGTTCAAGTTCCTTTATTCAATAAATACAAAAAACATTACAATCCAAAAAAATCCCAATGGGCCCAAAGGCCTGTAAACTGGAAAAAAAATTAAAACTACATATTAATCATATTAACATACTGAATTAGGCCTAGACAAAAACAGATAAACATTACTGCGCATACGAATGCTCACACGAAGACAATCGATATCCACATCACCTAACACCATCAACGAATCATACTTCATCATCGACATAAAGAACCGACACTAAAACAAACCAAAAACTCGAGAAAAGTGAGGAAAATCAGATTTTTGCATGGGTAGCACTTGTGTCCCTTTTTTATTCCTCTTCTTTCTCCCCTGGCTCTAGAAGGGATGTTGTAAGGGACAGTAAAAATAACAACTCATAAGAAATGACCAAGGTTTATTTGCATGTAACTGGAAAGTTAAACTTTTGTATTTGCTACCTTATTTTACACGTGGTGGGAGGCGTAAATATTTCTTTAAAACGATTTTTATAACTTAGAAAGACAAACAGAAGCTTCATTTTATGGTAATTACTGAGGGAGAGGGAGCAGAGGAGTGTTAGAAGTGCTAATTTACAAAAATATTCGAGGATTTATTTTTAGAAACCTCTGTTCGTTATTTTTCAATTTTTTCAATGAAAAATTGAAAAATACAAAATATAAATTGAAATACAAATAAATTGAATTTATTGAATTGTTGAATTGAAAAATTGAATTATTGAATTTATTGAAAATAAATTGAAAATACAAATATAATATTGAAAATACAAAACAGGCATTTTCCAATAAAACCTCGTAAAAAGATATCCTGTACAACCAAATAGAGGACAAATACCCGCCTTGCCACCTTTGGGAGTGGGCAATCCTCAAACGAAACAAAGCAACCCATTTTACGAAGTGGTATTTTTGCGTGTTAAGAGTTGCTGGTTATTTTATTTTAAATAACAAAAAGACGAAAAAATAGTTTATTCAAATTAGAGCAAGAACTATTCTTAAAAGCTAAAACACTAACGCTTGACCTTACCTTTCCTAAAATCATTTTAAAGTACAAAGAATAATCAGTTGGTTATCGCAAGCGCTGTAATTACCATTATCTTTTAAAAAGCTTGGGTAAAGAAAGGTTTGGTTAAAGCAAATATGGCTAAATAATTTCGTTTTGGCTACATAATATTATAATAATAAAAACTATTACTTTTACAACATTGCTCTCTCGTTAATTTATTCATTTTTAAAACTCTGAGATAAAAAATTAAAACTTAAGAGCAAAGAGAAGTGACCCCCTTCCCAGTCCTCTAAATACGAGTGTGAAAACTATGTTTTATGATTTCAGATAGGGAGGATCAGTCCATTGTGTGCACTGGAGAATCTGGAGCTGGCAATACGGTTGGAATATTGTAAAGGGGTAGGGACCAAGGGGGGGGGGGTAGGTGGGGTATTGCAAAGGTTTTAAGGTTGGTACAAATAACATCCAAACCGGTTCCACCTTTTGTAGTAGGGAAATCAACAATTTGCTTAAGCTTCTGATCTTTGCACATACGACTTGGTTCGTTTGCGTCTCCTGCTATAAAAATGCCGAGATTTGGATACTTTGTCATCACAAAGTCAATACTTGCTTGTAGCCTGTGATAAGAATTACGACGGGATCAAGCATTCTGTCGGGGTGAATAATAAAATGTGCTAATTATTAAATTAGCTTCTAACTCAACTGACTTCAAAATTCAAACTTTCGGCATTCCTAGGAAAAAAACGGGGGAATAATAAGTTTTTTTTTATCAAGCTCTTTAACAACAGCCTTCTTCAAAAAAGCTTTATTCTGAGGCAACTTTGGCAGGGTGCAAGTATTAAAATTAATGCTGCGAGGGGAGAGAACATCCCCTAAAAGTGAAATATTATCACTCGGGGTATTGTAAAAATGTAAAAAAAAAATACAAAATTAAATATTTTAGTGGGTAGGAGATGGGAACATCTTTGGTCAGTATCTTTAATATGCCAAATCTGATGCTGAGATTTTCCTTTAAGATTGCATGACTTTTTATTACAAATCCCGAAAAAAAAAAAATCCAATTCTTTTGGTGTAGCAATTGTTATCAAAATTCTCTTTTTTTAGAGTGTTGGTTGCTATTGGGCCGAGTCACCCCTCACTTAAACTTCATTACTACGAACTGTCAGAAAATAATCATAAAGTTGAATATGAAAATCATAAGAAAAGCTGTATAGTAAGGAATATGGAGAGAAATATTAAGTAATAAAATATAGATTATATAGTATTGTAGTAATGAAAGTAATAAATGAAAGCTAAATGAAAGCAATAATAAAATCAGTAATAAAATCAGTAATATGCATGGCATTTCTAAGCTGAAATATTGCAAATTATAGGAAGAATTCATAATCGTTATGCATATAAGCAATAAATGGAATTTTAGTAAGATTCTAGGTAATGAAGATTTTGCAAACCTGGAATGTAGTAAGGACTATGAAACTTTGAAAAAATTGTTTCAGATTCAAAGTAATGCTGTATGAAAGTCCTTTCGTTCTCCTATCTCTGCTTCTATCCTGTTTCTATGGCTTCTTAAAATTGCATGAAAGACAGTTTTTAGCTTCGAGAAAAAATTTGTTTATCCTTCATTTTAAGTCCACATATTTTTTACTCTTGATTTTTGAAAATAAAGCTCCATTATTTTTTGTAAGATTCCCAGCCATGTTTTATTTGAAGTTTAGGATACTTTCCTAGATTTTTCGAAACACTAAAAATGAAGACTTAGCAAAGAATTTTGCTCAAAATACATTAGTTGGGCCTCATTTGCGCGGTAGATCTACTCCTGGAAGCTTTTAAGTTAGCACAAAATTGTCAAAACCCATCAACGGTCATTTCCTTTCAAATAGGTATGTAGTGGAAATAGTTACTTCAAAAAGTCATCCCAGGACTTAATTTAAGCTTTGAAACCATTACTGAGAGTTTTGTTCGCCTATCTCATGTTCTTTTTAAAATGACAACAAGTCCAGTATTTAGAGTTTTCCCTTTTTGGTAAAATGCAATTTTTCAAATTTGGCAAGTGTTTACCCCCCTCCGTCGTCATAAAACGATTGTCGTAAAAAATGTATCTGCGCTTTCGAAATGTCGCCCTGTCGCAGTACAGTGGATTGATACTTTGCGTGGCAATATGGGACCAGGGGTTCGATACCGGCTGCTGTAAGGTAATGCCACAAGCTTGATACCTGCCTCTTTAGAAAGGGGCCATTTACTGAAGCGTCACTTCGACAACCCATGTCTCATCAATGGTTCAGAAGGATCTCTATCCTTTTTATACACAGCAAAAAGAAGTTGGTATCGTTACTGGAAGCGTTATGGTAGTTTCAAACACTGATTGAGACGTTCTGGTAATGACTTCCTTATCTTGCACTTCCATAAGCAACTATATTTTTTAAATGGGAGTGCCGATATTGAGGAATTTTGACATCTCTATTACGGCCTTTCAAGCATAGCCATTAATTACTACTTATAGCTCACTAAGCAATCCAGTATTTAAATGACAAATTGCTACAAGATATACTATTCTAAATCGCCATCTGTACCATAATAATTAAGCTAAGTTTTGACAGGAGGCAAATTTCACTCCTGAAGCCAGATTTCTTGTCGGTTGAATAGTGCATTCCTTATTTTATAAGTCGGCCAAGGGTTCCCTAAGTTTAGTAGGTTTTAACTTGACACGAAGAAAATACTAAAAAGGAACAAAACCGGTAAATGTTTTTCTACTGGTGGTATGTTTCGGGGACAAAATAAGGAGTCTTGCTGCACCTATAAAACATTAGCGTCAAAAGAAGTGGGATAGGGGCAGTTCTTTTCTTATACACAGTAAAAATTTTGGTACTTATGAATTATACGAGAAAACACAGTTGAAGGATTGTACCGCAAACATCAGAAATAACCCTTTTTTCATGACGATAAATTTCTTCAATTTACGGGCATTAAATTAAGAGTAACACCTGGCAAAATGCATTGGAAATTTACAATTTGGGATATTATTCATATATATATATATATATATATATATATATATATATATATATATATATATATATATATATATATATATATATATATATATATATATATATATATATATATATATACGCACATGGGCGACGGTAAAGTAAAGTGAAGCGATTTTAAGAATAGCCGTAATAAGTAATTCATCACAATTACTAGTTACAAATCCTAAATACCTACTTCTATCGCTCATAGAAACACTTCACTTGACTTACTCGCCTCCCCTCACCTCTAATGGATGCGTACATAGTGAAAATTGCATATTTCCCATACATTGTGCTATACTTTACTCTTCTGCTTCAACTTGAATACACGTGAACGACTAAAACTACATTAAAAACAGTGGTATGGGTATAACAGAAAGGATTCCTCTTTGTTTTCTGTATTTGTTGCCTATTTTTCACTTTTTTAATTGTACTCTCCTTGGTAAAGAAAGACCCCTAAATTACCGTTCAATTTTTGAAAAAAAGCCAAGTTGAGATATGTTTTAGCTTCATGTTTCTGGAATTTAATAGCTTAATGTAAAATCCATGAAGAAGGGTTTTCTAACAGACCATAAAGGAATTTTTTTTTCTTCAGAATTTTAACACCGATCTCCTAAATGCTGAAGTTTGTCCTTTGTTTTCATATCAATTTAAAAATCCGTTTTTTATTCATTGATGCTCAGCCAAGCCCAGTCAACTGACAACGCAAGCCTTTCATTTTGTAATAACAGCCTAAGGAATTAAGTTGTTTTCACGAAGTCATATACCCTAATTTATTTTCCATCTATTTAACACAGCTGTAAATGCCATCGCCGTATTTCTGATGAAGTTATTACTTGCTATGCATAAAAAGCCGACCCGAACCTGAGCACCTTCTTCGGGTATTGGGCCACCCAAACCTTGGCAAGAAACTGGGCCACCCATACGCATGGCATGCAACCCCGGCGGGTTTTGCATCTTAATTTTTGACGAAAAATCCCCACGGGGCCAATATGCCCAAACAAATAAAAAACAAGTTTCTATTCAGTCGTGAGTCGTGAAGCTCTAATGAAACGTAGATTATTTTGCATACCAATGTTTAGTAAATACAAAATGACAAGTGTTTCAAAAAAGATTTAAAAGCGAGCTTAATAGTATAAACTTTAGTGAAAATTTCCTATTTTCACTAAATTTCACCTGCATATCACCGATAGCTGCGCTGCACCATTTTTGTCTGCTTAGAGGGGACCAGCATTGCAGGAAACTCAAGGTCTTGCCCCTTCTTAGAAAAACTAACATTCTAATTTAAGTCTATACTTTATAGTCACTTTTATTAAAATTTTATGCAGGGATGTACGCAAGGGGGAACTCAAGCCTTACCCCATTCTGTAGTCCAAAGGTTCCCGAATACCCCGGCATCTTATTCTCTGGAAGTGCCCGGTGCTCATTTATTTAAGAGAACAATATTTACGTGGGATTGATTTACTGCTTTCTAGTATTTTATAAAGTAGTAACCCAGCTACATGACTCGAGTTAGCGTTTTTTTTTAGATAAATGTTGAGAAAGAAAAAAAGCTTGAATATTGAGTTATTTGGTTTGCAGGTTATGTATTTTTCGTTTTGTAGTTAGTTTTGTCAGTTATCTCCTTGTTTTGTATGAATTTGTTGTTGTGTGTATGACCCTTCGGCTTTTGAAATACACTGATCTATCTATCTATTCAAATTATTAAATCCTTTTCTTATCATTACCCCCCCCCATGAAAAATCTTGTGTAACTGACTCTTTATACCCACCATTTACTAAGGCAAACCAAAATTGTTTGTAAGTAAAAAGTCCCTTCAAAGCAGACTAAAAAAAAAAAAAAAAAAATCATCTAAATCAGACAAAACTAAGCGATATCACTTAGTCTCCCAATAAAAAGAGTCTTCAATAGGTGTTTTGCCGTAAACAAGCATAACAGTACTAACACTAAAAAGTTCACCATTTCCATTATTCGAAAAATTATGGGGGCTCCCCGAATTTTCCATAAAGAAAAATGGATTCTCCGAAATTTTCCTAAAATTAAAGTTCGATGCTCGAATATTAACACGAAATAAAAATCATTACTTTTTGTTAACGTTAATTCTGAGGAGGTCCCATAAATCCCCAAAAAACCCCAAAAATTCAGGGAGGGTGGAATCACAGGAATATATTACTGGGGGTTTTAGACATCTCCTACCGTTCAAACACATTGAGCGAGCTATTGAATCTTGGGAGAAAGCTCGTAAATAGGCAGAGTGCCTGTATAAAACATAAATGGCACATAAGGTTCATCTTTTAATGCCATAAGCAACTTGTTTGGCAAAATTGACTTATTAAAATAAATCTACATCCCCTGGACAATTTTCTATGGATATCATAATTGAAAATCTTACAAATATATCAATCCATTTGCAATAAGGCTACCGCAATGCATACGTTGAGACATGTTTTGGAAAGCTACAGAGGGGGAGGGGCTGTAGGAAAAATCGAGGGAAAATACCGAAACAGGTCAGTTATTTTGTAAATCCTGAAAAAAAAATGCTGGAGAAGGATTCAAATACCTTATTTAAACTGATTTTTTCAGCTCATTTTTCTTCTGTATTTTTCTGCAAGCACGTAAGTGAAAGGGATTACAGTTATCCCAGAATCCAAAATCGACTGGCTTTCCTTCGCATTTTTTTTTTTTGTAATATTCGCATTAATTGACCTTATTTTGTTGTTTTGACAAATTTATCCCTAATATCAAGATCATCACTGACTCAAAAGTATTTCTACTCGTATATCATGTATTTAAATTATAATATGTTACGTTTTATATACTTGCCATTTATACTTCGACATAATTTTCGTTAATTTCCTCAGTCCAACACCTAAGGGTAAAAATGCTATTTAGAAGAGAATGTCCCTATCCACAGTTTTTGAATTATGTAAAATGTGTAAAACTTTTTTTTCCTTTTCTAGAGAATATTCTTTATACACAAGTCTGTATGTATATTGGATGCCGCCTGAGGAGACACTATTAAAAATTACTTTTTTGCAAAAAAAAATGACCTACGATTTGAAAGAAAGAATATAAACATATTCAAAGTCTCAATTTATCCAACATAGAGATTGGTCAGCTACAATTGGGACATCAAACATTATTATTTCAAAAAAGTAATTGAAAGACTATTTGAAGATACTATTTGACATTATTTGACATTATTTGCCATTATTATTGACATTATTTGAAGATACTAATCAACTATTTAAAAATTGAATGTCAATTCTTAGAACTTGGATTACATCAAATTAGTCACATGTCGATCAGCCCGTAACAAAGCATCGAGCAATATTGCCACAAAAAAGATGGCCAAAGTTACCATGGCAAAAATGCAAGCAAATTGTCCAAAACACTGAAACGATATTGGACTTGGTCTTACACCAACTAGTCTCAAACTCGAACTCGTCTCAAATTTGAATTAGTCTCAAACTCGTTTGATCCTGTTGTTGGAGATCTTAAATCTGGATGGTCGAAAGTTCAACAGTTCTGAACTTTCGCAATGTATCCAGGCACAGATGTATTAAGGGTGCACCGGCTTTGAGCCCCTCCCCCAAGATATTTCTTCAACTCAGGAAACAGTTGTATACTTGCGGATAAATAGACCTTTAACCCCCTTCCTCAAAACGAAAATAGTTTGTTAGGCCCTTTAAACAAAATTATTTTGGCAGCCCCCCACTCTAACAAAAAACTCAAATAAAAACCCGGATCCAAGACTAAGTCCGAACATTACTCCAAGACTAAGCTTCTGTATGGCACTTTAGTATTAGTGTTTACCACTAGCACAAACCAAAAATACAATAAAACCAATCAAATTAAATCATATTCAAATACCACCAATTCTTCTCCTAAGCTAGTACCTAAAAAGATATACTTCTTTGAAGACTGTTGACAAGACAACGTCTTCATTTGGGATAGCCAATGGTGTTGGAAGGGTTTAAATTGATGAAGCTGTCTCGTAAAAGGAATTTCGGGTTGGATGCCTGATTGTTTGAAAACAGCATGAGATATTTGAGCCTAGGCTATTATACTACTAATATTAATGACTTACCTTGCAAAGGATTGATTTTCCTTTAGCCGAAAGTTTGTTTTTTAATTTATTATTCAAAAGAAGAAATTAGAAAGGAAACAAGGGGCTCGCCACTAACTTTTGTTTGTGTACATAACTTTGCCACTCAGAGGCTATATCCAGCTTTACAGCTGTGCTTTTGCGCTCCTCCTTTGAACCTTTGTTTTTAATTTATCATTCAAAAGAAGAAATTAGAAAGGAATCAAGGGGATCCCCATTAACTTTTGTTCGTGTACATGACTTTGCCACTCAGAGGCTATATCTGGCTTTAAAGCTGTGCTTCTGCGCTCCTTCTTTGAGCCTTTGTTTTTAACTTATCAAACAGTTCGTGGTAATGAACTACAGTAAGGAGCGACCCGGCTCAATAGTAACCAAAACTCTAAATAATGGAATTTTGATACCAATAGTTACATCAAAAGAATCGCATTTTAATGCTGATTTTAAATATATAAGCTTCATCAAGATTAGTCTTACCCATCAAAAGTTACAAGCCTGACAAAATTTGCCTCATTTTAGAAAATAGGGGGAAACACCCCCTAAAGGTCATACAATCTTAACGAAAATCACACCATCAGATTCAACGTATCAGAGAACCTCATTGTAAGAGTTTCAAGCTCATATCTACAAAAATGTGGAATTTCGTATTTTTTGCCAAAAGACAGATCACTGATGCGTGTTTATTTGTTTTTTTTGTTTTTTTCCAGGGGTGATCGTATCGACTTAGTGGTTCTAGAGTGTCTCGAAAGAGCTCATTCTAACGGAAATTAAAAGTTCTAGTGCCCTTTTTAAGAGACCAAAAAATTGGAGGGCACCTAGGCCCCCTCCCACGCTCATTTTTCCCCAAAGTCACCGAATCAAAATTCTGAGATAGCCATTTTATTCACCATGGTCGAAAAACTTAATAACTATGTCTTAGGGGACGACTTACTCCCCCGCAGTCCCCGTGGGAGGGGCTGCAAGTTACAAACTTTGACCTGTGTTTACATATAGTAAGGGTTACTGGGAAGTGTACAGATGTTTTCTGAGGGATTTTTTGGTTTAGGGGGGAGAGTTGAGGGGGGGTACGTGGGAGGATATTTCCAAGGAGGAACTTCTCATGGGGGAAGAGAATTTCAATGAAGGGGGCGCAGGATTTTCTAGCATTATTTGAAAAAAACAATGAAAAAATAAATATGAACAGTTTTTTTCTACTGAAAGTAAGGAGCAGCATTAATACTTGAAACGAACAAAAACTTGTACGCATATGAGGGGCTTACCTCCTAGTAATACCTCACTCTTTACGCTAAAGTATTTTTAGAAATTTCAACTATTTATTGGGACAATATTTAAGCTTTAGTGTAAAGAGCGAGGTATCGACGAGGGGTGAACCCCCTCATATACGCAATAAAAACATACGAATATAGAAGTTCGTTACGTAAGTTAATTCGTAAGTTACGTATTTTTTTTACTAATGAAAATGTTCGTAAAAAATTAAAAGTTTCAGTTGCCTTTTTAAGTAATCGAAAAATTGGAGGGCAACTAGGCCTCCTCCCTCTCTCCTTTTCTCAGAATCTTCCAATTAAAACTATGGGAAAGCCATTTAGCCAAAAAAAATATTAATATGCAAATTTGTTTTAATTATTTATGTGCGGAGAGCCAAGATCAAAACATGCATTAATTCAAAAATGTCCTGAAATTAAATAAAAAAAAACAGTATTTTTAAATGAAAGTAAGGAGCAACATTAAAACTTAAAACGAACAGAAATTGCTCAGTATATGAAAGGGGCTTTTCCTCCTCAACGCCCCGCTCTTTACGCTAAAGTTTTTTACTGTTTTAAAAAGTAGAGTTAAGAGAAAGAGTCAAACTTTAGCGTAAAGAGCGGGGTATTGATGAGGAAAAGCCCCTTTCATATACGGAGTAATTTCTGTTTGTTTTAAGTTTTAATGTTACTCCTTACTTTCATTTAAAAAAAATTGTTTTTCTTATTTAATCATTCAAAAGAAGGAATTAGAAAGGAAACAAGGGGCTCCTCACTAACTTTTGTTCGTGTACATGACTTTGCCACTCAGAAGCTAGATCCAGCTTTGCTTCTCGGCTCCTCCTTTGAACCTTTGTTTTTTGTTAATTTACCATTTAGAATAAGAGATTAGAAGGGAACGCAAAGGCTGATCGTGGGTTTAAGTGTATTACTTTGCGTTTTAGAGGCTGCATCTGACTCTACGTTTGTTCTTCTGGTTCTTCCTTTGTAGCTTTGGTGAACAACAAAACATATAGACAATGTACTCCATTGAAATTCCACTACTTCACAATTTTTGGGATCTCTTTCGTTTGGAGTAGTAAAAGGGCGCGGTAATGGTGCTCATTTCTGAATGTGCTATTATAATTACTATTAACTTCACTTCTATAATAACTTGCCGCAGTACCAAGCCGCCCCAGGTCAACATACTTGCCCACGCTCATCCCCCCTATCTATTCAAAATTTAATCAAAAATGAAGAGACAAAATCGGGTTCAGTCCAAATAAAGCACTGGAACAAAAAAAAATATAGATTAATGAAAAATCTGATTATTTTGGCTCCACATCTGGGAGCTTTTCTCAACGGAAAAAAAAAACTTCAAAGGAGAAAAACAGTTTTTTAGAATAAAACCATCTAAATAAACAAGAAAATAAACTCACGGAAGAAAAAAGAGGGTAAAACACAATAAAATATTAAATCTATTTAACTTTTTTCCAAAAGAATTTAATCTAAATACTTCCAACGCTAAAGCTATTGTTGTTGTTTTTTTTTTGGTGAGAAAGGCTCCCGGGATATTTTCTTATTAACTAATGTTTCGTTTTTGTTTTTATTATTTCGTTTTTTGTTCCACTCCTTTATTTAATCAGACCATTTTATTCTATTAGAGAAATTCTTTTGAAGAGGTTCAGCTACTAAGACCATCACATATTTGGCAACGTCCAACAACAGTGATCAAATGAAAACGCCAAATGTATTTATACGACAGTTGTCATAATTTGTCCATCTGAATTCTATTGCAAAAATTCTTTAATAGAGGTTCGGCCACTAAGGCCATCATACATTTGGCCAATATACAACAATAGTAAGTAAGTGAAAATGCCATTACCATTTGTATCATTTTCTCTATTCAAGAAACCTGTCATATATATATAAGATAACTTCAAAATGTTTTGATATAAGTGCATTCACAGGGGACTGAATAAGGAAATAACCCTCTAACTTCCTTTTACCTGACTCGCTTCACAGAATCGTCCGTACTGATTCCCCTGAAGAGCTGAGGCCCACGAGAATCGAGCTCAATAATGCAAAACGATATTGAACTTCATCGAAGATGCTGGAAGTTTCAAAACTCAGGGGAAAAACTGGACAGGCGAGTCCTAGTTTGAACTAGGATGTCCCCCAGGACTTGGAAGATAAATCGAGTCTAAGGTTGAATGAATATTTTATGATGAAATGGTTTTCTAGGTCCCTTAGAAAAAGTGACACCTCTTCTTTAGAGAAGACGGATGATTAGAAATTACTCTCATAGCAAACAAAAACATAGATTAAATAAAACCGCTTCCTAAGGAAAAATTTTCAAAATCAGATACTAAAAAAGGGTAGTTCCTGGTTCAGGGACTTACGCCGGAATTCATTTTTAGGGAGGCGGAAATATTTCCAGGCTCTGAATTATTTAAAAAACACACAAAAAACAGGTGAACTATATAACAAACATAAAGATCGTTTGGAAAGACCATAGATAAAATACCAGATAAAATATCTGGGTCACGGTTCCAAAGATATCCCCTTTGCGTACGTTCTTGATCTAGCTTAGCTATAGACCTGGCCAGAACGGTAAACACCATAGAAAGTAAAATCTAAATCGTGGTTTAATGGCTCAATTAAAAATGAATAAAGTAAATTGGCAATGGAACGTCTGCAAAGATATCCGTAGCTTTCGGAAGTGAGGGTTGTGTCTTAGAATGCAAGAACTTTTTCAGGTGCTTTGAAAAATAATTATTTACTGAACTATTTTTAAATTAATTAGTATTGATTGTTGCTTATTATATCAGTAATCGGAACAAATCAGTTTTGGCATAGAATTTACCATGCCCAACATGGGGGAGTTCATATTTGTGCCTTCCACTTAAACATCTTCAGAAAGTGACTATCTTTCCTCAAGGTTATTATTTATCTCCCAACGTTCAACAATGTTCTTTTTTTTTCAGTCCCCCCCATCCTGAAATACTCTAACTGAACAAAATTAACTACTGTGCATGTAATCAAGGCAGGATTTCAACTTTAGGATTCTATTTCTTCTTTTTCGAACGTTTTAGACTAATTTTGTCACAGAAAAGTAATTTGTAGATTTGCAAAGTATTCTAAGTTTCGGATTATTGGTAAGCAATTGAGCTCAAACTAATACGAAAAATGATGATTAGCGGAGAAATTCCTTTCAGAATGTAAAACCTTAAGGTGGGGTAGCAAATAAAAAGGATTCTGAATAAAGGTGAATCTTTGGTACTTCAAAATAGGTACTGGGTCGTTTTCGAGATTTTTTATTGAATTTGGTGGGGGGGGGGGGGGTAAAAGCAGTTTTTTGGGGGGACTTATAAGAATAGAAAAAAACATCACTTGTTTATATTTATTTTTGTTATGGTTTCACGAGTCGGCAAACATTTTTTTGTGACGGGGAGGGGTCAAACGCCCTTACCCTCCTCTTGGCACGGCCTTGAGTGGATATATGAGTTTACTTATTGGTCTTCCTAGAGGAACAAAGGGTGACCAGAAATCTAGGCGAGGGGGCAAATTTACCGTTTCTGTTAAAATTCGCTTTATAATCTTTGTTTATGGTTTTTATGGGGAGGGGGACAGTGAATTTTCCACTGGGACTGGAGAAAACCATTTATATAAATTTATGCGTAGAAGTTAATAAACATAGTTAATAAAGAAGGTATCATTTCATAATAATGTTGAAGAGGATAAAATGTATGTTTCTAAATCTAGGGGACAAAACTGTTTTTATCTCGGTTGGTTTTAATGGAAATTTCAAATTATTATTTTTTTAATCTAGGGGGATCCCCGAGGAAAAAATATAGGATGTATTTGGATCCCGTTCCCCTGGTTAATATTTTTATAACTATCATCATGATTTCGTCATGCAATGCTAGACAACAGTAGTGTTTTAATTCCAAGACATACTTCCGTTTCTTCTCATATTAGCTTTTAATACCTTTCATAGAGGGCCAAGAGGTATGGCACCACCAATATTAATCATTAACAACTTCCTTTCAGAAGTTTTTCCATACTGGGATGAGCTCCTAGATAAAAGAAGCAATTATTCCACCTGGGAGCTTTAAAGCTTTAGACATGCGCATTATACTGCGGATTTTGTTTAAGGGTGCACAATAACCACCTAAGAGCGTATTATAATTCCCTTCAGGGTGGCTTAACCCCCTTCAAGGCTTAAGATAGGTGTCGGATTTTGAAGGAAAAATTAATAATAGTATTAATGCAAGGGAAAGATTACAACTAAGGTGGTGTACAGAACGGCCAAAGGACTGCAAATAGTGATTTCCAGTCTAATAATGCTGCCCTATTGGTTAACCACAAATTTGGGAGGCTTGCGTAGCTACATTTCGAAAATCAAAACAGATTATGTGCATTTTCGCAGTTTTCGGTAAGTGATAAAATGTTTTGTTATTGAACGTCTTATTATCAGATTATTATTGGCTTCCATAATACAAAATAAAAAATGTTTGGTACAACCAAATTCCATGCATAGTAACTCTAAAGAAAAGTGTCTTAAGTAAAATTTATATTGTGTTTCGATCCTATACGGCTCATCAGTCTTATTATCTCTCTTTTACATTTTCTCTTTCTCTCTTTCTCCCCCTCTCCCTCTCCATCTTTCTCTCTCTCTCTCTTTCTCTCCCTCTCTCTTTCTCTCTTTCTTTCTTTCTCTCTCTCTCTTTCTTTATCTCCCTCTCTCTCTCTTTCTTTCTTTCTCCCTCTCTCTCTTTCTCTCTCTCTCCACTTCTTCCCCCCTCTTTCTCTCTCTATCTCCCTCTTTCTCTCTCTCTCTCTCTCTCTCTCTCTCTCTCTCTCTCTCTCTCTCTCTCTCTCTCTCTCTCTCTCTCTCTCTCTCTCTCTCTCTCTCTCTCTCTCTCTCTCTCTCTCTCTCTCTCTCTCTCTCTCTCTCTCTCTCTCTCTCTCTCTCTCTCTCTCTCTCTCTCTCTCTCTCTCTCTCTCTCTCTCTCTCTCTCTCTCTCTCTCTCTCTCTCTCTCTCTCTCTCTCTCTATCTCTCTCTCTCTCTCTCTCTCTCTCTAAGCATTCCTGGAATTCCAAGCCCATGCCCCAGGAGCTACAATTATGCTCTTGCTCCTAGTCAGTACAACCTTGTATGGATTTTCGAACAATATGGGTAAAAAAAGCAAATTTTATTATAAATTCTCTCATTTAATAATAATATCCCAAATCATCAAACAGTTCGTGGTAACGAACTGTAGTAAGGAGCGACCAAGCTCAATAGTAACCAAAACTCTAAAAAATTGAATTTTGATATCAATAGCTACATCAAAAGAATTGCATTTTAATGCTGATTTTAAATATATAAGTTTAATCAAGTTTAGTCATACCCATTAAAAGTTACGAGCCTGAGAAAATTTGCCTTATTTAAGAAAATAGGGAGAAACATCCCTTAAAAGTCGTAGAATCTTAACGAAAATGACACCATCAGATTCAGCGTATCAGAGAATTCTATTGTAGAAGTTTCAAGCTCCTATCTACAAAAATGTGGAATTTCGTATTTTTTGCCAGAAGACAAATCACGGGTGCGTGTTTATTTGTTGTTTTTTTTTTCTTTCTTTTTTCTTTTTCCCAGGGGTCATCGTATCGACCAAGTGGTCCTAGAATATCGCAAGAGGGCTCATTCTAACGGAAATAAAAAGTTCTAGTGCCCTTTTTAAGTGACCAAAAAATTGGAGGGCATCTAGGCCCCCTCCCGCGCTCATTTTTCCCAAAGTCAACGAATCAAAATTTTGAGATAGCTATTTTGTTCAGCCTAGTCGAAAATCATAATAACTATGTCTTTGGAGATGACTTACTCCCCCACAATCCCTGGGGGGGCTGCAAGTTACAAACTTTGACCAGTGTTTACATATAGTAATGGTTATTGGGAAGTGTACAGATGTTTTCAGGGGGATTTTATTTTGTTTTGGGGTGTGGCTGAGGGGAGGGGGCTATGTTGGAGGATCATTGCTTGTAGGAATCTGTCACGGGGGAAGAAAAATTCAATGAAAAGGGCGCAGGATTTTCTAGCATTACTATAAGAAAACAATAAAAAATAAATATGAAAACGTTTTTTCAAATGAAAGGAAGGGGTAGCATTGAAACTTAAAACGAACAGAGATTATTACGCAAATGAGGGGTTCTAAAAATACTTTACTATAAAGAGCGAGGTATTTAGGAGGAGATAAATACCTCACTCTTTATGCTAAAGTATTTTTAGTAATTTAAACTATTTATTCTACGGCCTTTCTGATTCAGGGGTCATTCTTAAAGAATTGGGACAAAACTTACGATTTAGTGTAAAGAGCGAGGTATTAACGAGGGTACAAACCCCCTCGTATACATAATAAAAATATAAGATTATGAAAGTTTGTTACGTAAGTTAATTCTTAAGTTACGTATATTTTTTACTAATAAAAACATTCGTTAAAAATTAAAAGTTCTAGTTGCATTCTTAAGTAACCGAAAAATTGGAGGGCAACTAGACCTCCTTCTCCACCCTTTATTTCTCAAAATCGTCTGATCAAAACTAAGAGAAAGCCATTTAGCCAAAAAAAGAATTAATAGACAGATTTCATTTTAATAATTTATGTGAGGAGAGTCAAAACCAAACATGCATTAATTCAAAAACGTTCAGAAATTAAATAAAAAAAAAACTAATTTTTTTAGCTGAAAGTAAGGAGCGACATTAAAATTTAAAATGAACAGAAATTACTCCGTATATGAAATGGGTTGTCCCCTCCGCAATCCCTCGCTCTTTACGCTAAAGTTTGACTCTTTGCCACAATTCTATTTTTTAAAACAATTAAAAGCTTTAGCGTAAAGAGCGAGGGATTGCGGAGGGGACAACCCATTTCATATACGGAGTAATTTCTGTTCGTTTTAAGTTTTAATGTCGCTCCTTACTTTCAGCTAAAAAAATTAGTTTTTTTTATTTAATCCTTCTTATGATAATGAAGATAGCCATTTGAACTAGTTGAATCCAAGAAAACTTGGCGATCACACTCCTAGGATCAACTTTTGGACTAGTAGTAAGCCCTGTCATCTTTATGATCACTCTAATGCAACAGCAGAATGGAAATTAAATTACAGAAACTATTTCCCCTTAAGAAGGATTTGGAGTTACTTTTACATGGGTATGCATATAAATTTAGTGCATAAATTTCCAGCACAGTATATTCGAACATACACTTTCAGTGGAAGAATAGACGAGTATTTTATTCACCGATGGCCTTAAAACTTATGGGAAAGATAACTTAGGTCAATACAATGATTTTCAAAGATCCACGACTCTTCTTTAGACTAACGTGCTTTGCTCAACCCTAAACCTTATCGAATGAGTACCAGATAAGGGTAGGAAATTTCTGAGACTAAGTCACCTCCGAGGCCCATTTACAATCCGCGTGAAAATGCCAAGATTCATTTCAAATTTGTTAGGTATGTACCTACCGGTAAAAGACCTTGCTTAGTGAGTCATAGATCTCTGATCTTTACAATTCATACACAAGCAGGTTTCAAAGCATCATAGTTTGGGGTTGTTCTTTCTCTATTATGGAGGGTAATATGGAGGGCAAGAATAGCTTGTAAGCACTTTGCAGAAGCACAGGGGCAAAGATATTTCTGCTTAAGCTTGTATTACTGATTTTTAATATGCTCTTGATGCGAGAAAGAAGTTTTTTTTCCATCTCTATCATAAACAGAAAACTGTTGTCAAAGATTGCATGTTCTGCCTTTGCCCGTTGGTGAAATTATTGAGAGCAATAGAATTATCTTTATATATGTGGCTACGCAGAGGTTATAAATAATAACGCAACGCATAACTAGTCTTGCAATCACTAGTAAGAGTTTCTATCACAATCTCAGTGAAAGCTTAAGAAAAATATGGTGAATAATGGTCTATTATGGTGAATAATATGGTGAATATGGTGAATAATATGGTGAATCACAGGTACCGATCCTCTGATTGTCTGCCTCTGACCGGAAATGAAAAGCGTGGTTTGAGTTAAACCATCCGACGCTTTCCATGTTTCCCCGCAGATTTCTCCAGGTGCCCATTTAGAGCTGGGTCGACTCTGGCTGAGCTTGCAGAGGCACACCGCTGACTCTTATTCCAAACCAAATAACCAGCAACGCCAGGGATCGAACCCCTGTCCTCACAGACAAAGGATTCAAAGCAGAGTGTGCTAACCACTCG
Organism: Artemia franciscana; assembly: GCF_032884065.1. Classification (NCBI taxonomy): domain Eukaryota; kingdom Metazoa; phylum Arthropoda; class Branchiopoda; order Anostraca; family Artemiidae; genus Artemia; species Artemia franciscana. Next base: position 28,364,499 of record NC_088879.1, on the reverse strand, counting down.
GCTAAGACGGCTCAAGCCATCCTCAGATATAAAACAAAATTGTTCTCATCGTCAATGCATCAAGATCAGAAAATGGTTGTGCCTCTTTGAGACAAACTAGCGTAGACTAATTTTTCCTTACTGCATACTTAGGTATGTAGACTAGTTTAGGTAGACTGGACTGAGACTGATAGGCTTGTAGGACACTGAGACTGATAGGCTGGTAGGACGGTGGGTTTGGGTAGACGATAGACTAGTGAGTAATATAGAGTAGTTTACGTTTTATGTTTTGGGGCAAATTAACAGAGTACTAGGCTGTCCACATAATGTACTGAAAAAACAGTAACAATGATTGAACATCAGGAAATAGAGGATAGGTTTGGTTTTGAACAGCAAGAGTATATCATTTTAAAATTGTCTTTAGGGATTGTGTCAACACTTTCTCGAAGAAAAGCTTCTTCTTGGGAGATGCTGTCTTAAAAGTTTTAACTATTGATGGCGAAGAAGAAAATAAAAGTTTTGCCCTTGCAACACTTTTGTTGTCGAGCTCAACCAAAAGTTGCACTTCACGTTCCCTGCAATACTCCCTGGCAAAACATAAATCTATATCCCAGCAAATAATTGCACCGTTTCAGCCATTAAACAACATTATTGATAAACTTCGAAATAATTGTTTATTTTGAGAATGAAATTAAGGACTGAAATTTTTTTGAAAATATCTGATCTGAATTGGGCCTAGTCTAATAATCCAGAAAAGAAAACAGAAAAATATCTATGCAACAAATAAACGGCAGTAACGAATCGAAAACAATCGAAATTTATCAGGTTACTATCATTTCTACTTATTCTTAAAAATAACTGTTAAAATCAGTTCAAAACTAGACTCTGCGGAAATATTTTTTATTAATGAATATTAAAATGACTGAATTATGTCTGGTATATTGGTGTTTGTCTACAAAAATGTGTCTAAATATTTACTAAAAAGTAATCCTAAGATCTTCCGAAACTCCCACATTTGATTGTCTGTTAAGTAAATTCCACTGAGTCGGTGTCAAATGAGGAAGGGTATATGGGGCATATACACCTCTCTTTTTTCACATTACCCGCTGAAATTTGAAAAAAAAAACTTTTTTGTTTTAGTTTCATGGAGTAATATCCTTCTTTTGGTGTTTTCATTGGATAAAAAAGAATAAATAGAGAATTCAGTTCTACTAGATAACAAAACAAAATTCGATCCGGTAAACCCAGCCCCTTCAAAAATTCACGGAATTGATACCACCAGTGTCCTGACCCCTGATCTGAATTGCTTACTTAGTTGAACTTCTCTATCTGGAATCAAGGAGTTCCAGGGATGAACATCTATTAATTCTGAGTATTTCAAAATTTACTTTCTTTATTTTATTTGAGCCTTAGTCTAATTTAGGAATTACTTTCCTCAATATTCCAACTCAGATGTTCGGTTACTAATTTTAAAATTCTTCTTCTTCAATTATTTTATTATTCATTTTGTGTTTTTTTGGTTTTTTTATTTATTCGTTTGTGTTTTTTTCGTGCTGCTCGTGTTTTACGAAAGTTCAAGTTTTCCCTACTGAAAATTCAAATTTTTCCCATACCTATCGGTTAAAACCTGAAGACATTGAATGATTGAGGAAGACATAGAACAAAAGTCACTGCTCAATGACATTGCCACCTGGCGAGGGATCTGGGCACCCATAGGGAGATTTCAAGCCTCCATCATAGCTCATGTTAGCAATCTACGTCATGCGGCGAGGCACCCTAGAGGGACCCTTTCCACAGTATGAGCACTGCGCTGGTGATTATTACCTTGTGACTAGGATTTGTAACAAAAGACCAAATGCTTGAATACTCGATGAGCTTAATTAGGTTGGGATTTTTCTTCTGAGCGAGGCATTTGGTATCCAAATATGTCACTTGTAATAAAGTGTAGTTTTAGTGACATAATAAAAAATAAATTGGGAGGGCCAATATTAAAAAACAATCAATAATTTTAATAAGAAGTACCGAAACATTCAACTTTTGGTGGAGGACCGTGGGGGGGGGGTCCGAGACTCCTCCTTGTGTACGTGCCTGCAATAGAATTCCAAAAAATAGGGTAAAATCAGTTTAGAAAAATCAGTTTAGTGACAGCTAATAAACAAACAAAAAGTGCAGAAGCCGAAAGAGAAACATCAAAGTTAAAAAAACAGCGACAAATGCTGATGAGCTAAATATCAAAGAGAAAAAAGAGCAGAGAATAACCCCCTCCCTCTAATAAAAACTGACTATTTGAAAGACGATAAACCCACGGCCAAAAATACAAAAAAAATTAATTAAATATGATTACACTTATTAATTTTTCTTTTTATTGAGGTATCATAGGCAGCGCAACAGCCTTGCCTAGGTAAAAAACGATATGGGCACATTGCATTATTTATTTATTTATTTGTTTTGGTTTCTATTTTCTGACCAGGGGACCTCGTATAATAGGAGTTGTCTTAGAGACTTAGAAGGGGCTCATAGTCGAAAGTGATTGGAGAGCACCCCACCGTTTTCATAAGCACATCCAACCAAAATGTAGATAGAGCCATTTTATTCAGTGCATCTGAAAGTCTATGAAATTATATCTTTGAGGATGACAGCACACCAGATCCCTTGTGGCAAGGGCTACAAGTTTTTCTAGTTGCACATCATTAATATGTAAGGTCTCTATGGATTTTTTTTGGAAAAGGTGGTCGTATAAACTTTGGAAGGGGCTTATTGGATTATATATTAGAGGTTGCAGTGCCCTTTTAAGAGTCAAATGTGATTGGAGGTTAGCTAGCCTACCCCACGTCCTCATTTCCCCAAAGAGATCTCATAGAAATTTTGAGATAAGCCATTTTTTCAAAACAATCTAAAGATCGTGTAACAAGGCTTCCGGCGTTGAAACTAGCCCTCAGAACGCGGGGCAATGATTTTAAGCTATGCCCCGGGGGCATATAAGGTTTTTTATGGAAAGGGTGGTTGGAAATTTTTTTAAAGGGGACTCATTTAATTGAAAGTTCGAAGTTCTAGTTCTCTTTCAAGAGTCAAAGTTGATTGACGTTAACTACCCACCCCCCTTATGCCCTCTTTTCCCCAAAAGTATCTGATTGAAAATTCAAGATAGCCAATTTGTTTAAAATAGTACAAAGAACATATAACAATGCCTCCAGGGTAGACACAATCCGCAGGAAGCTGGGGCAAGGGCTGTAGCTTGTGCCCTGGGGGCTATAAGGTTTTTATGGGATGTGTTGTCGTATAAACTTCAGATGGGGCTTATTTGAAGGGAAATTGGAAGCAATAATGCCCCATTTAAGAGTGAATTCAAAATTGATTTGAAGGCAACCAGCCCCCCTCCTTCCATGCACATCATTTCCAAAAACAAACATCCAATCAAGATTTTGAAATATCTATATTCTTCAGCTTTGTTGAAAGGTCCATTAATTACGTCTTTGGGGATATCATCCCCCTTAGCCCTCAGGGCAAGAGCTATAAGTTGTATATTAATCTGAATATTGTGTAAATTAATTTGTACCTTTCACATGTTTCTCCCTGGTCTGCTACACACCAAAGAAGAACCTCAGTAATTGACTGTGGATTCCAAATAATGCAAAACAAGATTTATTTAGAAAAGATTTAAGTGAATAATAATACCAAATAAAGTTCTGGTCTGGACAGTAAAACTATTTTGAGCCGGTTTAGTTTCATATACACAAATATGTGAAAATCTGATTGAAAGAAGTGCATGATATTTATTGAAATTGATTATTCGAAACCCAAATTTCAATACCAGGAATTTATAATTTAATAATTAAAATATTAATGTGAAAATTCTACTTCACATTCATATGATATGGTCTCTTATTAACAAATCAATGCGAGGCACACTGGGTACAGGATTGTAGCTAGGGTTTTAAGTTTTAATTTTAATGTTAAGAAATATCTTTTGAATCCACTAAACTCGGTATATCAGCTTCAAGCCCCTAATATAAAGCTAACCAACATTGTATTGGAAACAATAAACTGATGTAAATTACCCAATTTCTTTTCTTTCAAACTTTATATTTTTTCATTGACAACCTATATATTTTGACTTCGTTTGACTTATCTCTGCTACTCTCTCAATCATGGTCATAATTTAATGATGTCTCCACCCCCAAAGGACTGGACAAGAGAAATTACATGAGAAAATCTGGCGTCCTCTTCTTTATTGCGCATAAGAAAAAGAATACAAAAAATTGGCCAATATCCAATATTTTTTCCCAATATCCGATAATGACTCTAACCCCCATTAAGGCCCGATAAGATAATCCGGCTGGTATATGTTTCGGACTCTATTAAGGGTGTTACCACTAATACTTCTACCACTACTACTACAGCCATTACTACAGTCAAAACTACTGCATCTGTAGTACGTAATACCAAGGCTGTGGATATTGAAATGAAAATCTGAGTAAACGTTGAAGGGAAAGCTGAGATAAACCAAAATTTACTCTGTGCATGCAGATTGCTGAAACAGGCGATGTAGCAATATTTTTGGAACGGCTTACAATATCAAAATGAAGCTTCTGAGATATCAAGAATTATTTTGTTCCCAGAGGCACTTCATGTGGAAGGGATGGTCGTTTAAACTTCGGAGAGGACAGAGTTGATTGGAGATTGGAAGTCCTAGTGTGTTTTTGAAAGCCAAAAGTGATTGGAAGGCAACTAGCTCCCTCCATGCCCTCTTTTTACTAAATGCATATAAATAAAATTTTTAGATAGCTATTTTGTTCAAAATGTTCAAAGTAGACAACTACAGCTCCAAAATAGATAACAAAAGTTTATGATCAAAATTTTGGGATAGCAAAGTTGTTCAAAATACTCGGAAAATCATATAAAAATACCTCCAGGGTTGAAATTAACATCCAATGTCCAGGTTGAAGGGATATAAGTTATCCCCCCAGAGTATATATATTGTTTTATAGAAATGGTGGTCGCCTAAGCTTTGGAGGAGGCTCATTTCGTTGGAAATCAAACTTTCTCACTCCTTTTTAAGAGTAAAAAGTGATCAGAAGGCAACGAAACCCTCCCCTTATACCATTTTTGCTAAAATGGACCCAATCAAAAGAGCAAGGTCTCGTGGAAAGGGTAACTCCTTTCATATACGTAATAACTTCTGTTTGTTTTAAGTTTTGATGTTGCTCCTTTTTTCAGTTGAATTTTTTTTTTGATTAAATTTCTGATTGTTTTTAAATAATACCAGGAAATCCAGCTCTCTCTCCATGAAACATTGCAATACTTATGTATTATATGCCACTAACTCAAGCGTACGATGTTTACAACTCGAGAACAAACCAGTTTCTGCGTTAGTTTCTTCGTTATTTTTGAGAGGGTGGAGTTCTTCGTTAATTTATGGGGTGAAGCTGAGAACATAATAATGCTGGTTTGGTGTCTGGTTTGGGCCAAATAGTGTCTTGGCCCAAACTAAGATATGAACTAGGTATCCCCTACATTTTACTTATATTCAAAATTACCTGCCAAATATCAAATATGGTGCATTTGAAACTGTAGGCTGTACAAAAAATATGGTCAAATCCCGCTTTCTAGGGCTTTATCGAAAGAAAGGTTGAGATGGCTAAGGCATGTTCTACAGATGAATAGCAGATTGCCGAAGATTGTCCTTTTTGGCCAACCGTCTAGGGCTAAGCAGAAAGCTGGTCGTTCTCATTTGGCGTGGTAGGATTTCATAATTTAAAGGAAATGGGAGCCTCCTGGGAGGGTGTAAAGAGTGAGGCTTTGAATAGATTGGGATGGAGGAGGAATGTACGTAGCTTTTTTGGCCTCAGACGGCTTGATACTGCAGTGAGTTGTTAGTAGAATTAGTAATAGTTACTTCAGAAATGAACTTGGCTATGTGTTTGCCCATTAGAGGGGGTAGGGGGTAAAGCACACTGGGTCTGCATGTAAAATGTGTTAGGTACAATCATTCTGCATGTTATAAAGTAGGAATCTTTTTCTGACTTCAAACTATCCAAATACTTTACCCCCCCCCCCCCCTTATCTGCAAATATATAGCCCAAATTATATATTCCCCTTCTATTTTGTCACTTGTCTTTGTCTTGTCTCATGCTAAGCTGAAAGAAACTAACTATGAAACCGGTTTGTTCTTGAGTTTTACACGGTGTAAACTTGAATGAGTAGTGCATAATGCACAACCACCAAAATTCCTTCCCCCTACGGATAATAAAATAAAAACTCAAATAAAATTCTCAAATTTGGTAAGCTTTGTATTCCCGGGGCTATTTCCCAGAGGGGGATAGATTCCGGTGGGGGGCTCTACGGGGTGGCATTTTCCTTGGGGTGATATTTTCCAGGGGTATTTTGCGTGGGGGATATTTTCAACCTAGGGGTATTTTCTGAGGGGGTCTTTTGTGGGGGAATTTTCCAAGGGGGTTAAAATCTAGGGGGGAGAAATGCCAGTCACCCCCTACAAGATTCATAAAAATGTTATTTTTCGGAAAGTAACAACGGAAATGTGAGTTTAATACAGAGGAAATGATGACTACAGACAAAGAAAGGAGAAAAGAATAAAAAATAATCAATCGCTTTGAAATGAAAATAATTCAACGAAGAACTACATGGCAGAGATTAGGAAAAGCATGGCAAACCATAATCGACACCATAGAAAAAATTGAAGTGATTCAAATGGAACACATTCAAGTTACGCTTTATAGCATTAACAACAAAGTATTAATGATACTTTTTATTTATAAGAAAAAAAAGCTCCAGTTCCAATTATATATCTTAATTTAAAGCGCCATTCTACCCTACATATAATTAAATAGAAAAAAAAACAAGTTTTTTAACTGCAGATAAGGAGTGACATTAAAACTTAAAACGAACAGAAATTATTCCATATATGGAAGGGGTTGTCCCCTCCTCAACGCCTCGCTCTTTACTCTAAAGTTTTATTGTTTAAAAAAGTAAAGTTGTGAGAAAGAGTCAAACTTTAGCGTAAAGAGCAAGGCGTTGAGGAGGCGACAACCCCTTTCATACACGAAATAAAATCACTCAAAAACCAAACTCGATTTGCCATTGAGAGAAACGGTCAAACTTTAGCGTAAAAAGCGGGGCGTTTAGAAGGGAACAGCCCATTTCATATACGGGAAGTAATTGATTTTTGAATTTGATTTTATTATAATGTACTACTCCGTATATGAAAGGGGCCGTTCCCTCCTCAACGTCCCGCTCTTTACACCAAAGTTTTTACTGTTTTAAAAAGTAGAGCTTAGAGAAGGAGTCAGACTTTAGCGTAAAGAGCGGGGCGTTGCGGAGGGGAAAGCCCCTTCCATATATGGAATAATTTCTGTTCGTTTTAAGTTTTAATGTTGATCCTTACTTGCAGTTAAAAAACTTTTATTTTTGTAGTTGAATTTCTGAACGTTTTTAGTTGATGCATGTTTTGATTTTGGCTCACCGCACATGAATAATTAAAACGAAAATTGCATATAAATTTGTTTGGCTAAATGGCTCTCTTATAGTTTTGATCGAAACATTTTGATAAAAAAAAGGGGTGGGGGAGGAGGCCTAGTTGCACTCCAATTTTTGGTTACTTAAAAAGGCAACTAGAACTTTAATTTTTAACGAACGTTTTTATTAGTAAAAAAAACCTACGTAACTTAAGAATTAACTTACGTAACAAAATTCTATGTTTATATATTTTTATTACGTATATGAGGGGGTTATCCCCCTCGTCAATACCTCGCTCTTTACACTAAAGCTTCGATTTGGTCCAAATTCTTTAAGAATTGGGAAACCCTTTAACGTGAAAAAGTCCCCCTGAAAACGTCTCTACACGTCCCAATAACCACTACTATATGTAAACAATGGTCAAAGTTTATAGCTTGCAGCCCCTCCCCTGGGGACTGTGGGGGATTAAGTCGTCCCCAAAGACATAATTATTAGGTTTTTCGACTATGTTGAACAAAATAGCTATCTCAAAATTTTGATCCATTGACTTTGGGAAAAAGTGAGCGTGGGAGGGGGCCTAGGTGCCTTCCAATTTTTTTGGTCACATGAAAAGGGGACTGGAACTTTTAATTTCCCTTAGAATGAGCCCTCTTGCGACATTCTAGGACCATTGGGTTGATACGGTCACCCCTGGGAAAAAAACAACAGAAAAACAAAAAAACACGAATCCGTGATCTGTCTTCCGGGAAAAAAAAAATAGAACTCCACATTTTTGTAGATAAGAGCTTGAAACTTCTACCGTAGGGTTCTCTAATACGCTGAATTTGATGGTTTGATTTTTGTTAAGATTATTTGACTTTTAGGGGGTGTTTCCCCCTATCTTCTAAAATAAGGCAAATTTTCTCAGGCTCGTAACCTTTGATGGGTAACACTAAACTTGATTAATCTTATGTGTTATGAACGAGCATAAAAATGCAATTCTTTTGATGCAACTATTGGTATTAAAATTCCATTTTTAGAGTCTCGGTTACTATTGAGCTGGGTCGCCCCTTACAACAGTTCGTTACCGCGAACTGTTTGATAACAATGTTGCATGTGTCTTTAGTTACTGAACAAATCTATAGGTTTCCAGGGCATCAGATGGGAATAGAAAATAGGAAGGCTTTCGATTTTCAGTCTGAAAACAATATTTGATTCATGAATATTTCTGTTCTACAAAAACTAATTCTCTAGAAGCTAGGAATTCCTCTAGGGAACTGGATGGATTTCTTACACTGAAAGGACTAGCATCTTAGAAAATCCAACTGCCTTTCAAAGCTGTGCCACTAATCGTCTGTCTTCAGGAAGTTTAGTTAGCAACCACCAGTATTTAGTAATTATTTTGCAGGATTAATGAATTTTCATTAATTGGTTAAATTAAAAATTCGTTTTTAGAATTCGTAGTAATTATTAAAGTAATAACTAGCTAGTAAAAATTGTCGCAGAACTGTCGCAGAAACCTTTAACAAGAAAAAGTTGGAAAGTAACGTGACAACCAGAAAAAAAAATCACAGAAAAAAAATGCTAATAGGTTCTTAGTGCTGTGATTTCTCTTTATACATTAAAAATAGTTTTATTCTCTCTATTAAACTGTTTAAAAAGGATACAATATAATTAAATAAATATAACAATAAGTAATCCTTCTTTGAAGATACATGTTTGAGTGATTCCACAACCATATGTCTAAACTTTTCCAGACCCTAAATGGCAAAAGTTTGGGGTCCAAGGCGTAATTTGTTCCAAAAATAGTGTTTAAAAAATTCCACAATTCAGAAAAAATAATAAAAAGAATAAATTAAATGAAAAATAATCATATATAGGGTAGAAAACCATGATTGAAATAAAACTGCCTGATTAAGGAACTGAACCCTTACCATTCTGATTCAAAGTTTAACGCACTAATAACTGAACTACGGTGGCTGATAATCGAATTCAATCTAACGGTCCTTGTAGGACCAAGTTGTGTAACTTGCAACCCTTTTCCCTAAGACCGTGGAGATCTATGTCATCACCAAAAGCATACTTATTGGACCTTATTCAGCAAATACATTTTTAATTGGCTATTATAAAAATTGAGTTAATAAAAGCTTAAATTATGAAGAGTGAGAGCATTAAACTAAAGTTGGCGAAGCTCAACTTTGGCGAACAGGAGTAGGGGAGGGGGTATGTTAAGGGATAGTCATTTGAAATTTTGAGCTTTAATTATTTGTTCTTCTATGAATTTCTTCCTCTTAAGAACAATTGATCTTTAAAAAATCACTTTTGGAGCCCCAACGTCGGATGACCGTGTTAAAGAGTTCATAGTGAATTCTCCCAACAAACTAATGAGTCTTACTAAGGAGGCTGGCAGGAGGAGTATACGGGAGGGGCTCTTGTAAATCTCCAGTTAAAGATTTTGAAACATAGCTAATACAATGGTACCATTTTATACTTCCAAGCCTTTACACTTAAGAAGTGGCACCAAACGTGCCATTTTTAGTGCTATATGGCACTTACGGATGGTAGAACTAATAAAATCATGTTGATATGAGCAATAAACGATACATTAAACATATCTCTAAGAAGTTCTGGATGCCCACTAGCCCTAGCTTTTCTACTTGAGACATGGCACCAATAGTGGCATTTTTAGTGCCATTTGGCACTTGTTAAAGGTATATCTTATGAAGAAAACATAGATATGAGCAATAACTTTTATATAAGCATTAAAAAATCTGTCTACGATGTTTTTGTAGTCCGCTAGCCCCATCCCTATAGAAATGGCACAAAAAGTGTCATTTTAGTGCCACACGGCACTTGCAAATGGCTGAATTTATGAAAATCACTTAGATACGAGAAATAGCTTTTGAAAGACCTACTAAGCATCTTATGTCCTGGTAGCCCGTTAGGCCTGCTGAAAAAAAGAAGAAAAAAAAACAAAAAAAAAAACGGGAGACTGATCAGTGTAACCAACGTAAAAAATTGATTTTTCTTCTTGTTCAAGGAGGGAAGTCGGATCAAATACTGAAAAAAGGTTTGCTGTAATTTCTCAGTAAAAGGCCTTGCAAGTTCGACCTTGCTTATTCCAATCGTAAACTTTTCATTTTGATCTGATGCCACTTTTGAGGGGTTTGAAACTTCGAATAATTTTCGAAATCAGCAAAAAATTCTTTTCGCAATAAACTTTTACTTTTAAAACAAACCAATATAATAGTTACCATTCCTAGATCAGTGTAAGATGGCAATTTTTTCACAAGGCAGTTTTTTCAAAACGTGTTTTTTAACTTTTGGTTACTAGGGGCTGTGGTTCGCTCTTTACTAGGTCGCAGCTCCCGCTGCAACCACAGTAACACTGAGCGTCTTTGAACAATTTTATTGTGTTAATATGCTTTATTATTTTTGTTTCAGGAGACGGTCGATTTTTCAGTTCGTATTTCTCGAACTTACATCTCGAAGCTCAAATCTCTATATATATATATATGTTTTATAATATATATATATATCCCTATTTATATATATTATATAAATATATATATATATATTATAATATATATAGCTCAAATCCCTATATATATATATATATATATTTATATATCTATGTTTTCTTATGAAGAAAACATAGATATGAGCAATAACTTTTATATAAGCATTAAAAAATCTGTCTACGATGTTTTTGTAGTCCGCTAGCCCCATCCCTATAGAAATGGCACAAAAAGTGTCATGTTAGTGCCACAAGGCACTTGCAAATGGCTGAATTTATGAAAATCACTTAGATACGAGAAATAGCTTTTGAAAGACCTACTAAGCATCTGATGTCCTGGTAACCTGGTAGCCATAGCATATATATATATATATATATATATATATATATATATATATATATATATATATATATTATATATATATATATATATATATATATATATATATTTATTTATTTATTTATATTTCTACCACTTGAAAGGGAAAATAATCTTATAACGAATGTAGGTACAAAACTAGTCAAAGTAAGAAGCATAGTAAATTCACAAATAATTTGTGAAGAAACAAAGAAGACTTTATTCAAAGGAAGAATTTAGTTATCTTTAAAGAGTTCAAACTTTCTCTGAATAATTCCGGAAACTCCCACTAGGCTCAACTTAGCTCCCATCCAAAATAGGATCCCAGTGGACAGAAAATCCACTGGAGCTTGGAAAATACGAACTTCATTCCCTGGTCCCACGAGGATACTACATCGATGCAGAGAGACTGTCTCTTGAGAGTAAGTTGGCATGGAACAGGGGTGCTTTTCAAATATCCCTAGGGACCCGTATCCCGTCTATGTTGACGGAGCGAAAGGCCTTGGTTAGCGGCTTCATTGCTAATGACTTTCTACTCGTTTTAAGAAAGAAATGATGAAAGAATTTTCAGAAAAGGACATGTAAGAATGAAAACGGGATATTTGTTGCCAAAGTATGCAGTATTTAGGAATATACAGGAGAAGAATACCAGGACGAAAATTGTATATCGTCTCCTCCGGGTAGGGCGTTATCTACATGAAAAACATGTATCTGTGCAAACACGGATATATTCATATAAAAAAGGGACAAATAACCAAAATGAAAAATTGAATTATTTTTACACAGATCAGATTGCTGCATTCCGCTGGTGTAAAAGTCTAGTCACTTACTGCAAGGCCTATATCGATTGGCAGGCTTGAAAAAAAACTTTTCGGATGTGTTTTGCCCCCTCCCCTCCGCCCAGCGAAAAATTTGAAGCCATCTTCATTTCTCCAACAAAGCTGCCCCTGAAAGCTTGAACTCGATCGCCCAGCCATGACCCAAAACAAGGTAGACAAATCAAAACTACAACTTTAGAAATACTCATCTATGGAAAGAAAAGATGATTTTTTTGGAGGGGGGTTACAAAATAACTAAAAGATGGATCAAAATTTTTTTTATATGCATTTTGTGAAGTTTTTACGAATCGCACTATTTTTTTTGGGGGGGGGGTCGCAAAAACATTAACCTTCCCTGGATACGACCTTGGATGTATGAATTATCGCAAGGCATATGTAAGTAGCCTTAATTGCTGGCTTTACTTTCCACTTTAATTAAGTTCTTATCCATCTGCACCCGTAGAATAATCTAATTTTGTTTCTTTTTTTTCTCCACAAATATAGATTTTACCGAAAAAAGGAACGTATTTCCAATAATTTATTCTTTTACCAGCGTGAATGAAATAACATCGGGCCCAAGCTTTTGACACCGAAACTGGGTGTTTGATGTGTCACTATTTGAGCTAGCCGGGCATGATAGCTAGTTTTACATCTTTGGTGTGTTACTAAATATGAAAAAACGGACTTCCCATAATAGGGGTTTCTCTAGGGTTACAGACACTTACTTGTTATATAAAGGTAGGACATAAAATATACATTCCAAATATCAATGCTTTTAATATGTTTTTTTTTAGTAAATAAGAGCCTTATTGCTCTAGCCTCAAGAAAAATTTACCAAAAATTTGTCAAATTCATTAGAGGTTTAGGCCTACTATGATCTCGAGGAAAAGAGAATCAAAACGATGTTCACTCTTCCGTGTTAGTTGAATTTTGTATTTGCCCCCTTATCGCTAGGAATTGACGACATATAACAATCTTAGAGGGAGGCAGTGGTTTCACTATTCCCAAGTTTGTTGGGGGTTTTCTCAGAAAAAGTGGATTCTCTGAAATCTCCTCACAAATTACTGAGCTTAATGAGGATTGAAAAACAATCATGAACACAACCCTTTTCTGGAATGAAATTTTTATTGGCAGGGGTGGGGAGCGCAAAAATGGATTTTTGGCATGAACAATGCAGCAAACTATCGTGGGGAATCTTAAAAATGAGCTACCCAATGTTGATAATGCTTATTTTGATAAATACAAAACAAAAAGATCAATTGTTCTAATCGTAATCACTTTTATCATTAAAACTTAAAACGAGGATTAATAATAAGCCTAAAAATAGTGTAACTGATATTACAATAGTCTAATGTGGCTTAAATGATACCCTTTGCTTAAAATAGATTTCCAAGTGTGCAAAACATTGACTGATAACAAGAGACAGAATTCGAGAATATTTTCATCTCAAGAAATTCCACTGCCAAATAGCGTATTATAGAAAAACAACAAGGCAGTACTAGATTCTAGCATTGTCAAAGCATAATTTTAAATATTAAATTGCTTTAGTATAGCAAATATCTTCAGCGCGTAATTATAAACAAAATTACAATCGAGGGTAAAACTGACAACTTCTGTTTTTCCACATTTACTCATCTTATTAGCTTATTAGTTGTATTTGGATGAGGGTTGTTACCCTGGGGGTGTTTGAGAGAAGGTGATTGTCTTTTTTTTCCTTCCATTATTATTTTAATTAGTGTATGATGCTTCTAGAAACATTTATCTAGGTTTTTTTTATTATTGTTTTTAGTTTAGGATGTCTTTAGGAATGTTTATGTAGTTAATCTCTACGCGTTAGCAAAATTTAAGTTTTTCCCTAGCGTAATGATTTATATCTGTAATAGTTAATATTTTTGTTTATTATGTAAATAAAAGTCTAAGTCATCGGTAAATAAATTGGCAAATGAGGTCGTTAAATCGGTTTTAATTTACAACTGGCAAATAAGGTTGGTAAATTGGTTTTAATTTAGAATTGACAAATAAGTTCAGTAAATCTGTTTTGATCTAAAGTCTGTAACTTAAAACAGTGCAAGTACCAACTGGATATCATTCTTGCGTTCCATACACTTCCAGCAATTAAATAGTGAGACTTTGGTCTAAAGAATTTGGAGTTAAATGGAGAGAACCTCCCTTCATACACAGGATAGTTTCTTTTCGTTTTTGATTTTACTATCGCTTCTTACTTTCATTTACCATTCAGCTCAATGGCCTCTCTGTATAAATCCTGCATTTTGTTTATTGCCAAATGTGGATGCCCACTTTTTGCAGAGATTCCTAAAAACTCTCTGGTATCACTCCCGAGAATATTCATTAGGGCCTCAAGGGAGAGTTGTACAGGGGCTTAGCTTGCTATGGGGTAGGAGGAGGGCAACTGCCCCTTCCAGATCTCAATTTGCCCCCCAGACCCCAGTTTACCCCCTAGCCTAAATTTAGTTTCTCCAAAAATCTTATTAAAACTAAGATAAGCCTGCATAGTTCAAACATCTTTACTTTATGGTAAAAAATGGCTCATTATTAATTTTTCAGTGTTATTTTCACTTGTTTTAGGAAAATCGGCTCCAACTTTGCCCTCTCCGTCACCCCTCGGATGTTGACGAAATTACGCCACTTGAGTTGTAGCACCAGTGGGATAGCTTTACAACCTGTCAGATATATACAATTAGTCAATGTGGTGTCAATGGCTGTTTTCTATATCTATATGTATTACCCTCCCTCGAACAAGTTCTCTCTACTTGTACTACTGTCTACCAAGCCGATTTGGTAAACAAGCAGAAAAAGGGGTGGGTCGAACAGCTTTCGAGAGGAAAGTACTTTGAGAGCAGCTTTCTAAGACGCTGCACCTCAATTTCCAATGGTACACAGAAGGGTACTACCCCTGAAAGTCCATTTTTTAATTGCTTTAAAAGGAAATTCAACAAGCAAAACTCTTGAGAGTAAACCTAGGTAAATGGGTGACAAGTGGCACACCTGACCTTCAGTTTTTAGCAGCCTGGCGACATGAATTTTTTCATAACAAAAGACTGTAAACTAGTTTTTTTTTTCATTTATTGGCCACAAGAAACTCACTACGGGATACAGCCTCCGTACTAATGCCCCTCAGCACTTTCCTATTGCAGTTTTTTACCATTGATATTCCGGTAAATATTACAATCGGCCGGTAAATATTACGGTAAATAAAGTTTTCACTATTTATTAAAAAACAATCTAGAGTATACAGATTTTTTTTTTCTTGGCTACCCTGTATGCATGTGGGTGTCAAATTTTAACTAAAAAATATTGTTACGAATTCAAAGTTAAAAAATATTTGAACAACCACCAGATTCATGAGTGTAACCAAAGGCAGGGCTGCTAGATAAAAGACCACGTGCCTTCAAGTTATTAACTGTGATATATGAAGTCTTAAGTATTTATCTGAAATTGCCTGTTCGGTTACATACCTATCAAGTTTTCATTGGTACTCCCGCATTATATGGTACACACTTGAGAATTTAAATCGCAAAAATGAGACAATAACCGGTTTTCACGGTCTTTATACCAGACAATTAAGTTCGGGTCGGTGGAAAACTATATTGGAGCTATATTTTATTTAGATATTTAGTTGGTATTTTGGTTAGGTTAGGTATTTAATCTAATTCGTTCTATGCGGCCCCCTACCATAATTCTTTGTTGTAGTTTTCAAAATTTGTTTACTAAAGTTTTATGTTTTCCTCATATTTTGTTTTATTTCATTAGCGTTCACCAAACTGGACTTCTCGAGTGTGTATCATACAATAATGAGATGCCCAGTCCTTGGTGGTTATATATTTGTTATAATTTAGTAAGGGCTTCCAATCCCTAAGATCAATTACTTTGCTTCAAACTTAATGTTAATTACTTATTACTTAATTGTTAATTACTTACTCTTAACAGCTTTTGGTTTATTCTGCTTACGTCGTGGCATATCCCTTCCTTCATTCACAATACCAGCCGTTGTACTAAACACTGTCAGGGATATGACATAATCCTTGGAAATGAATTGGAATCGCCGGAGAAAGAAAACAAGCCCTTATATTTTTCTTATAATGAGTTTGAGGGAGAGCGCCACTGTTGGGCGAAGTGTAAAACTGCAACTTTATAACTGAAGTTAAGTTAATGAGCATCCTGAAGGTAAGTTGATCTGCCACAGGTAAATTAATACTCTTTTTTATTATAATTCTTAGGATTTCTTTTTTGTTGCAAATGATACAGTTGAAATAAGGAATATTTTACGTACTTTATTTTTAATGCAAGCTTTGACTCATTTTTGCAGTAATATTTTGGTTATACAAAGTTTTTATAAATAAAAACAGCAGCGAAACATAGCCAGGGTTGTCACGTATGAGGGAAGTAAAGGGAGCCCCATAATGTTTTTGAGCACTCGGGAGAAAAAAATCGGTTAAATAAAGACCATGAAAATAGTGACATGTCTTCTGCAAAAAGCTCGAAATTGGCCGGTAAACGCAGCAGTTTTACCGACTCCTGCCGTGATTTTACAGATGATGCCACAATCCTCCATTTGGTTAAATAAACAGCACGAAAATAGTGACATGACATATATCAAAATCTCAATCTCAGTAGGCAAATGCAGCGATTTTTATATACTCCCACCCCCCTGAAATGTTTGTCCGCCTGGAAAAAAACGTAAAATATATATATATATATATATATATATATATATATATATATATATATATATATATATATATATATATTTAATGCGTTTTTTAAAGTTCTTTTTTGTTTCCCTTCCTCCTCCCAGAAAAAAATATTTTGTACCCCTCCTCTCCAAAAAAAAAACAAAATTCTATTTTTTCGATTCGTGATTTTTCGTATCGTCTTCAAAATGAACATTATGCTAACTATTGATAAGGAACAGTCTGTAAAAATGACCAGCCAGCAGGTCAAATTCCCTCCTCCCTAAAAAATTTCGGCTAGTAATGACACTGAAATGTTACTAGTTGTTTGCAAGTGTTACTAGTTGTGCTAGTTGTGTTACTAGTTTTTTTTCGTAATTTGTTTTTAACATAAATTTTTGTATATGTTTACAGTAATATTTTCATTGTAAAAAGTTTTCATAAGGTAAAATTTTTTATTAATTTGAACATTTCGTTTTTGTTGCGAACGATACAGTTGAAATAAGGAATATTTTACATGATTTATTTTTAATGCAGATTTTTACATATGTTTGCAGTAGTACTTTAGCTATAAAGTTGTCACGAAGTAAAAACAGCCACTGTACCATAAATTCATACCGGAAGTGACGGGCAACAGAAGCTACAGAACTTCTGACGGTAAATGAATTCTGCAGGTAAATCTACTGCAGGTAAATGACCGCTCTCTTTTATTGCTAATTTGAGAATTTCTTTGTTGCAAACGATACAGTTGAAATAAGAAATTTTTATGAAATTTATTTTTAATACAAATTTTTACTCGTATTTGCAGTGATACTTTGGTTATAAAAAGTTGCCGTAAGATAAAAACAGTCGCGTGAACTTGAGCTGGACTTTAATCTGCCAAAACCATACTTTATGCATAACCATAATGGAAATTATGGGTAGCCGAAGTTACGGAAGTCTTGACGGTGAATTTATCAGCTGCAGGTAAATGAATTCTCTTTTCATTATTTTTTAGAAAAATATTCCTCGAAAAAGAGGTTTTCAAAAAAAAGAGCCACATTAAACTGGACGAGAAGAGTAGGCCAAGTAGAAATAAATTCCTAAAATAATCAAAGCTCAAAACCAACAGAATTAATATTAAAGAATCAATGAAACCCAAAACAAACAGAAAATAAATTAACAAACATAGCAAAAAGCATGCAGCAGATACTGATATAAATGAATAAATTAATCTTAAAACGAGAAAACTTAAATTGAATATTCAAATCAAAGTTAAAAAGAACAAAAATTATTAAAGCAATAGCAATAGTTTGGCAATAGTTTAGCAATATATAGTAGTTAACAGTAGTTTAGTAATAGAACAAAAAGCAATAGTTGGGCAACTGTCCCCTTCCCTTCATCTAACTGTAAAAGTCTCAAGTCTAATGTGTCATTTACGTTTATTTGAAAACTATGTTTCTTGAACGGTCCTTAGAAAGAACTAAGAAAATAACACTGAATTTATGATATATAATGATAATAATTAGTGAAAGCTCATCTGTTCAAGTTGTAAGCACAAAAGAAAAGTAAATGTAAAATCCCTATGATAATCATGACGACTAGAAAAAATTAAATAAAAAAAACGATTTTTTTCAACTGAAAACAAGGAGGAACGTTAAAACTTGAAACGAGCAGAAATTATTATGCATATAAGGAAGCGGTGTCTTCCTCAATACTTCGCTCTTTACGATAAAGTTTGTTTACTGCTTCTAAAAAAAACAACTCTAAACAAACAGCCCTTAAAGCCAGCATAAAGAGCAAGGTATTGAGGAGGAAACGATCCCTCCTCTTCTTCTTCTTCTTCTTCTTACCATGCTTTCATTATCCTTTGAAAAATACCCCAGGCAAGAAATTTACCCCCCCCCCTCCCCGCCAAGAAAAAATGTGTGTATACTTCCAAATAAAAATGTTTTACGGAAACAATGGGCAAATTTCATAACTTCTGACTTTTCCCAAGGGCTGTGAAGGGTCATGTATCCCCAAAGGGAAAGCCATTGGATCTTTTAGCTATGCTGAACAAAATAGCTATTGGGAAATTTTAATCAGATAGCTTTGAGAAAAAAGGGGCGTAGGGGGGGGTAGTTTCCCTCCAATCTTTTTGGTCACTTAAAAAGGGTACTAGAACTTTTAAATTTTATCTATATGGCCACTCGCGATCTTCTAGGACTATTGGTTTGGTACGATCATCCTTGGGAAGAACAAAAAAGAAATTCAGAAAAAAAACAAATACACACGCATCCTTGATCTTTCTTTCAATGTTAAAAAGAACAAATACTGTTTAAAAAAAGGCATTAATTAAAGCAGGAATGACAATTTTGACCAGAGAGTGTTTGAAAAAGCGGTTGTCCCACTCTTTTTTAATGTAGCATCTGTTATGTACGGTAACAAAATAAGTATATAAGATCCTCAGCTGTATATATAGTAGTATATACAATTGTATATCTTCATTTCACATAACTATATTTTGTGACTTGTTCGTATTGATAATGTGAAAAATTCTGAAGTAATATTGTAGTTGCTTTCCGTTTCCGTGGTTAACTCAAGTGGTGTGAATTTGCACTTTTTTTCAAAATATCATTAGTAAATTTTTGAAAAAAAAAATGTCTGAAAAAAAAACCGATACCATTCCACTTAGTTAAACTGAGAATTCAGAGACCCATCTATACCACCTAGATAAAAATAAAAAACACATAATTATTTAGCTTCTTTTATAGACAACTTTTGAAAACGTATTTTTCTTGAATGATTACTTCGACCTTTGAAGGAGTATTTCGACTCAGATGTTTAGTTTTAAGTGTATTCTTACCCGAACCTTTATTAAACAAATTAAATTAAAAATTAATGGCAAAGAGTTTTGGCCTTTATTTTAATGTTTTAGGATGAACAGAGGAAGTGACGTGTCATATAATGCAGAGCATTAATTAGATGAAAATAGGCTGTAAAGTGGCCATCATTTGCTCACCGAAACCCAAAACGTAAATTGATAATATCTTTGCACTTCTCATACATTTACTTTCTACTGGCAAAAAATTGAAAATATCCTATTTTGGCAGATGTGAGCTTGAAACCCCTCTTAATCTGAAATGCGCTGAATCTGCTGGTGTGAATTTCATTAAGATTCCTTGACTTTTATGGAATTCCCCCCCCCCCTTTTTTCAAAAATCAGGCAAGTTTTCTCAGGTTAATAGCTTTTGATGGGTGACATTAAACTTAATAATTTTTTTGTATTTGGAATCAGCATAATAAATCCAATTCTATCAGTTGGTATCAAAACTCTGTCTTTTAGAGTTACTATTGAGCCTAGTAGCTCCTTACTTTCAGTTCGCTACCACGAACTGTTTGGCTAATGAAAATAAACTGAATATTTGATATTTAGTAATATTAATTCTTGGAAACTGAACAACTGAAAATTTTATTTCATTAGAATTCTATTTTTATTTTTTAATATTGTAAATATAAACGAAAATAATTGTAATATATTTTTTGGTACTTGTATGATATATCCCCTACCTAATATTCTTCAAATAATTTTTGTACGCTCAAACCTAATGAAATATATCAAAGTAAGATGGAAATATCATACTTTAGAAACAAATTTGGGCTATATGTTCGGAAATTGTGGGGGGGGGGCACAGTATAGCAGGTCCACACACCTAATGGTTTAGGTACAATTTAATAATATTTTGGTACCGTACATAACATCCCGTCATACTCCCACGGTTAGCTATCAATAAATTAAGATTTTACAGGACAATTCTGCTTGTCATTTAATGCTAAATCTGAGCCAAATTTCAAATTTTTTTTTTTGCTCAAAAGACATATCCAGATTCAAACGTTTGACACGAATATCTGAAAAAAAAAATTCAATTAAAAATCTACCACAGCTTAAAACCCCAAGTAACTAAATCACCAATCTACTGGCTACCTATCGGATACAAAATTAACAAACAAATAATTATTCAATTTTTTAAAGGAGTATTTTGACTAGTGCACATAGTTTGAAGCGCATACTTACATGTATCTTTATTAGAGTTCAAAACTTCTGACAATTTTGGTCTTTATTCGAATATTTTTGGATGAATAGAAGAGGAAACACAAGCGAAGAGCTCTAAACTGACTGGACGCTAGATTTGACAGTATTCTAGACTGGCAGGACCGAAAGTTAACCGAAAGTTAATAGACAGAATTCTAGACTGAAAGTTAACCGAAAACTGAGGTAGACATCGAACGTGTAATAAATAGATTTGGCGCTAGTAGAAAGAGAAAAATAGGCTTTCTCTTGTAAAATTGTGAATTCTGTAATTTAAGCAAAATATAAAGAACTTTAAAGAGTGGAAAGATACGCTACATTGTTATGAAAAGTGAAATTTTGATTAGTAAATTTTTTAGATTTCATCAAAGTTGACACTGTTTATAAAAACACTATTTTAAAAAAGAAATAGCAATTAGTTAATGTTCTACTGCCTATAATTAAAAACCTGGTTTTAAATGCCTTCTATGTATTTCTATATCTGTGTTTTATGTTTCTCGTTACACCCTAAACAAACAAATATTTAATGTTTAACGTTTTACGCTTATACGATTGTATCTCAATCCTTATTTCCTACTCTTCATCGCCATCATAATTAGTAAATGATGCCATATAGTTAGGCGACATGCTAAATGGTCTGACCAATACAAACAGTCACAAAGAATGTATGACTCCGAAAGATGGTTAAAAAACTATTTTGTTTACAATATAAAGCTTAACTCGCTCGGTATAGTGGTCAGTAGTGCAAAGGCTAAAAATTATACCGAAAATATTAAACATCCTATTTTTTTTGCAGTTGGTGAACAGCTTTTATTCTTTTTATGGAAGGATGGTTTTTATAACTTACTATTTTTTGTATCAATATTTTTACATTACTTTAATTTCAGCAGATTTATTAGAACTTTAACCCTTGCCAGATATTAGATTTACGACCATTTATGCTACCTACCTACGACGCATAATTCTTGAGATTCCCTTTAAATTGCTGGTATTTCTTTGTTCGCAAGCTTTGTCAGACCAACCTATTATGCACTCCATAAAAATCCTGGATCCACCCCTGGGTCTCATTCTGTCATTTGTCACGACTAGCTAAACAGATATGACCTGAAAGTGTCATAGTTTTTGAATGGGAGGGGAATGGGGGCTTTCTAAATGGGGGAGGTGACAGACACTTGGTTTACTCCCCTCTTTGAAACTGTTTTATTGCCCCTAGTAAACTGTCTCATGCAATTTACTTTTTGTTATTATTGTAACGTTTATGCAACGTTTTACGTAATACGTTTAACGTTAACGTTTTACGTAAACGTTACATTTATGGAACGTTTATACGTTACATAAATACAATTTGTTAGGTGAACATAACCAAGGCTGCTTCAAATATTTACTGCTTAGTTTCTATACTAAAGTGCCACCTATTTGAGATGAGTTTATAGATAGCAATTGTTTAAAAATTTTATTTTAATAAATTCTTCTACCAAAACCGCCAATAAAAATTGGTGTGGCAATTCTAGGCTACAAATCCAGCTGGCACGATAGAGATATAAACACTGATTCTAATTGGATTCTTGTTAGTTTAGGGATAAATAGATAACCAAATACTTGAACAATAGAGTATACATGGCTGTATAAGAGAAAAAATAAAAATGGCGGAGGATACCGGAATTTTACTAGATAAAGCTACATACTGCTTAAAAGATAAAATTTCATCAATTACTATCAAAGAAATTTAAAAGACACAGTCTATTTATAGACCTACGAGATATATTTCACTTCTTGATACATGAGTAAAAGTCTGGTGACAGCAAAAAAAAAAAAAAAAAAAAAATCAGACTTCCCGATGAGAATCCTTAGTTGCTCTACCCTCAGCCGTGTTACAATTCTATCAACTGATTGCTTCAATGGCTTTTCCAGTAGCTCCACTGTTCCAGCTTTGCTAATGGCTGTTGTGTCACCGGCAAAAAGTGAGACTGTTTCATTGGTTGGGTTTACTATTAGTTCTATTATTCCAAGAATAATATAGGACCAATTGATCCTTGTGGAATACCTATTTCAACACTGTTGGCTGCTGAAAAAAGATCATTTAGGTGGAAATACTGGTAACGATTACTTAAAAAAATTAGCGATTTTCCCCTCAGACCATACACCTCACACTATTTAAATAGAAACTCATGATCTATTGCATCGAAATCTTTCATGAGACCTAAAAATACTGCACCTACTTTAAAACCTTGATCTAACGCATCACTAACAATAGCAGCCAAATGAATCGTCACCTGTCCCGTTGTCATTTTTCTACGAACCCAAACTGTGTCTCTACCAGTAACTTATAATCCTCATAAAACCTTATCATTCCAGTACTAAAATACTTCTCTAAAACACGGGAAATATTGAGTGAGACTATATTTTCGTAGAGAATATAGAATCAATCTATATTTTCCTGGTCACTTTGAATACTACCCTTATGAATTGGGATTGCACGTGCAACTTTAAAACAATCTGGAAATTCTCCTTAACAAAAACACTAATTAATTAATTCACATTAAACTTGAGATAAAACTGGGAAAGTACATTTAACTTTTATAAATTAATGTGATTACTACCAGATGAATGACTACGCAACCCATAAAATATTTTTTTTTGAATTTCATCAACTGTTACACGTCTCAGGAAAAGATATACATCAATCGGGTCCCTTATTCAAAACTGGTACGTCAGATCATAACTATCAGGTACAACTGACATAGCTAAATTTGGACCAATATTCAAAAAATAACTCTGTATATCATTTTCCGACTTTAGAGTCCCTCCTATTGTACTATTTAATTCATCCGGCACGCTACTTATCTATATATATATAAAAATAAGTTGTATGCCTGTTTCACTATCTTCTTATATATATAAAAATAAGTTGTATGTATTTTTGTGTTGAGGGTTTGAATATGACGTCTGAAAAATAAAGAAGAAAAAGTAAACTGAAAAAGGAAAAAAGGTAAAAAACTAAAAAAAAACTAAAAAGAAAAAAAAGAAAAAAAGAAAAAAACTAAATTGTTCCATATTCCCCTTTATTATCAAAAACATTTAATGCACACATAAACGTTGAATACTGTAACTCCGTAAAGGCAATCAAATACATATGTAAATACGTCAACAAAGGCAGTGACATGGCAGTTTTTGGCTTGCAGTCTGAAATCAGTGATATCGATGAAATCGTACAATATCAGGCTGGAAGATACATAAGCAGTAATGAAGCTGTTTGGCGAATTCTTTCATTTCCGATACATGAACGAAGTCTGGCTGTTGTTCACTTAGCGGTACATTTACAGAATGGTCAACGTGTTTATTTTTCGGAATCCAACGTGCAACAAAGAGCCCTGAATCCACCGGATACAACGTTAACTGCTTTCTTTTCGTTATGCCAAAATGATTCTTTTGCAAGAAACTGCTGTATACTGAAGTGCCTTCGTATTACCCGTATCACGTATCACGTATTACACGTGAAAGCTAAAAATAAATTATTTGAACGTCGAAAACAGGGTAAGTCAGTCGACGGCCAACCTACCATCTTCAAAGATACCACGATAGGAAGACTCTAGACCATTCACCCCAATCAACATGAATTCTTCTTTCTACGCCTGCTTTTGGTGAATGTACCCGGTCCAACGTCCTTTGAGTATTTGAGAACTGTAAACGGTACTATACATGACACTTACCGTAGTGCATACCAAGCTCTGAATTTATTAGAGAATGACCAACACTGGGATAACTGCATCAATAACGCGTGCGAAACGTCAACTCCAAGTCAAATTCGTGCATTGTTTGGAATCATACTAACAACTTGCTATCCTTCAGCTCCTACAGAATTATGGGAGAAATATAGATCGAAAATGGCCGAAGATATACTCCATCGAAAACGGTTAGAGACGTCAGATATGACTTTTGATTTTACATCAGAAATTTATAACTACAATTTAGTTATTATTGAAGATTTGTGCTTATGTATGGCAAACAGACCTCTTCAGGATTTGGGAATGCCTTCACCTAATCGTAACGCTGCTGTTTCGACATCTGTAGAATTGGATCGTGAACAAAGTTACAACACGAGTGATCTATTGTCATATGTACAAAATAATATTTCTATGTAAACGTCTGAGCAAAAAAACATTTATGATACGATAATGCATTGTGCCGATAACAACGTTGGAGAAATCTTCTTTTTGGATGCACCAGGTGGTACTGGTAAAACGTTTGTGATAAAATTGATTCTGGCATCAATTCGATCAAAAAATGACATAGCGTTGGCAATTGCGTCGTCCGGAATAGCCGCAACGTTGCTGCCTGGTGGAAGAAATGCTCATTCCGCTTTGAAATTGCCTCTGAATTTGCATTCTACAGAAACTCCTTCATGCAATATTTCCAAATCATCTGGGATCGGTAAAGTATTGCAGCAATGAAAACTTATTATTTGGGACGAGTGCACAATGGCACACAAAAAATCGCTCGAGGCTCTGGAGCAATCATTGCGAGATTTGCGAGGAAATTCGAAACCCTTTGGCAGCACATTAATGTTGCTTGCGGGAGATTTCAGGCAAACAATATCTATAATACCTAGATCAACCCCTGCAGACGAAATGAATGCTTGCCTGAAAAATTCTAATTTATGGGCACACGTAAAGACATTAAAATTAACTACAAATATGCGTGTCCGATTGCAAAACGATGACTCTAGTCAAACATTTTCAGATCAATTGCTGGCAATTTGAAACGGAAAGCTCCCAGTAGACTCAATTTCAGGACATATACAACTGCCTGCTGAATTCTGTAATTTAGTGACGTCCAAAAATGAATTGGTTGAAAAAGTATTTCTGAATATTCTAACCAATTATAAAAATCATAAACGGCTAATTGATTGAGCGATTCTGGCAGCCAAGAATAAAGACGCCCACGAAGTCAAGAATATTGTTTTGACCAAGATTCGAGACCAGGCAGTTCATTACATGTCAGTCGACACAGTTCTGGAACCAAATGAAGCGGTTAATTATCCATCTGAATTTTTAAATTCCCTGGATCTCCCAGGGTTTCCACCACACTTGCTACAACTAAAAATAGGTGTACCAATAATATTGTTACAAAATATCAACCCACCAAACCTTTGCAATGGCACGCGACTTGCCTTAAAAAAACAAAACAATGGAAAACGTAATAGATGCAACAATCTTGACAGGGCCTTTTGAGTATGAGGCTGTTCTTAGTCCTCGCATTCCCATGATTGCAACGGATCTGCCTTTTCAATTTAAAAGATTGCAATTCCCAATTCGGTTAGCATTTGCAATGACCATCAACAAAACTCAAGGGCAATCATTAGAAAAATGCAGACCCTAGAAAAACCAAAAGAAACATTAGAAAGGATATTATTCAGAAGCTTAGTTGATGCTCTTGTGATTTTTGAAGGGTGATATTATAAGGATGTAACAAATTGTTACATCCTTATGAGTAAGGTACTTAGAGTGAGGTACTTTCATTTTAACATTGTGACATGACATGTTTCTATATAAAAAAAAGTCACTTCAATTAAAAAATAAATTTTATTACAGCTAAAACAAACGAAGCCCTTTGGAAAATCAAACAGAAGAAAAAGATTACCCAAATGTGAACCAGTGAATAGAGCATGAAGTAAAGACCGAGAATCATAAAGCGAAAAAAATATAAGTTAAGAAAAAAGACACTTGTGTTAGAAGACAAAGGAAAGCGAGAATCAGAAAGAGTCAAAAATGAAAGTTTTGAAGAAATAAATGATAGGTTAGAAGAACAATGCCATCTCTTTTACAAGATACTTCTTAGACCCCGTTGAAGCTGCTGAAGTACGCCTTGCATATTCTTTAAAATATACGTTCTCTCGTAACCTAATGAATTTCTTGGAAGAAATATTGCGAGAAGCAAACCATTATGCTAAAGGTCACATGAAAATACGAGAAGTGTCAATTAATGTGCCGCTTCACTGGGACAACAACCTCGGCTAGAAGACAAGCAACATTAAGAATAATTGTATACTGGGACATTAGTTAAATGTATAAAGTGAACTGAACTGAACTGAACTGAACAATGAGAATGAATATATAAGAGCCTGCTACCTAGCCATGCTGAGGACCGGCAACATCACCCCCGGTCACCGGCATGGCTATGTTGCAGGCTTTTACATATTGATTCTCATTGTCACTGGGTTTTAACCACAGGCAATGTGAACTTCTTCTTGATGTTATGGCGTCACCATAAATTTGATATTACCACCCCTAGAATATTATCAATCCTTCCTTAAAATTGCAACCTATTTATATTGTTCTTGTGGTCAGAAATGTCAGTATGTAAGTTCTAAGGAATTGAAACTATTTAGCCAATTTTGAGGAAAATTCTAAAAACACTTTTATACACAATGATTGCTCGTTTAATTAATTTTAAAAAAGGCATATAATTATAACAATAAAAAAATTCTTTGGCAGCTGTCTCTGCTTCCTCCCATATCTATATATATATATATATATATATATATATATATATATATATATATATATATATATATATATATATATATATATATATATATATATAAATAAGTTGTTTGTGTGTTATGTCTGTTACACTTTGTCTGTTACGCCAGATTATATCTTCTATATATATAAAAATAAGTTGTATGTATTTTTGTGTTGAGGGTTTAAATGTAAAAACTGGGAATTGCATAAATATTTTGACAATAGATTAATGTAATTTGAAAACCTTAAAATAGATACTTAACATTTTGAGGTTTATTATAAATCGTTGAGCTTTAGCAAGCTTGGCACGTGAAGATTTTTCCAACTGTCAATGTTATAGAATGTTACCAAAAAGCAAAACCAGGCTTGCGGTTCAAAGAAAAAGGGCCAGATTAGGAATGTGCAATTTACGTCAACGAATGTGTGTCGAGGAACTACCAGAGCAACGCGAAACCAGACTTGCTGCCGAAAGAGAAAGTAAAAAAAGAAGGCGTGTCGAGGAATCACAAGAGCAGCGTGAAAACAGGCTTGCGGCTTCAAGAGATAATGCTAGATTAGGAATGTGCAATTTACGTCAACGAAGGTGTGTCGAGGAACTACCAGAGCAACGCTAAACCAGACTTGCTGTTAAAAGAGAAAGTGAAAAAAGAAGGCGTGTCGAGGAATCACAAGAGCACTGTGAAAACAGGCTTGCGGCTTCAAGAGATAATGCCAAAAGAAAGCGTGCCGAGGAATCACAAGAGAAACGTGATAATTATCACATGGCATTCAGGTACAGCCCAGTCGATGATTATAGTAGATGTGTTCAAATCGGGACTATGTCTAAAATTTTTCCCTACTGCAAGGCTTTGAAATTTAATGGTGAAATAATGGGAATGTGTTGCGCCTCAGGGAAAGTTAAACTTCCTCTACTGGCTGCACCCCCAGAGCCATTGAAGACTTTGATTACTGGAACTACGTCAGAATCTAAGCGGTTTTTTTTATCAAACATCAGAAAAATATAACTCATGTTTCCAAATGACGTCGTTTGGTGCCCAAATCGAAAATCAAGATCAATTTATGCCTATTTTCAAAGTAAAAGGGCAAATTTATCATAGAGCAGGGTCCCTTCTACTATTCTCAGGCGAGAATCATAAATTTTCACAATTGTACTTCATCAGTGATAGAAATCCTGAATTGAATACGCGTTGCGAAATTTCTCCCAACGTTGAAAGGACAATCGTTTCCCAATTGCAACATCTTTTCCACGGAAATAATAATTTAGTGCGTCTGTTCAAAACAGCCATCGATTTGATGCCTACTGATACGCATAAAATTGTTATTTCCGCTGACAAACGCCTCCTGGCTAAAACGTGCGTAGATACAATGCTCCAACTATCGACGAAGTGGCAATCATTATGGTCGGTGATCAGTTTTTACCTTGAGATACTATTCTTCATAAGCGAAACGCTCAGTTGGTAAGAATTGCTGAAACTCATCGATGCTACGATGCCCTACAATATCCTTTCATTTTTGGGATGGAGCCGACGGCTATCACTTTAATATTAAATGGATGAATCCAACCACTAACAAAGAAATGAATAAGATATGCAGTGCAATGCATTATTATTCCTATAGACTAATGATTCGGCAGGATGAAGACAATTATATTTTATAATGCCGTCAATTGTTTCACCAATACGTCGTTGATATGTATGCAAAAATTGAATCAGGACGTTTGCTATATATCCGTCTGAATCAGACCAAGCTCCGCTCTGAATAATACATTCATTTGCGAGATGCAGTTGTAAATGACGGTAATACCACAAACGTAGGAAGATTAACGATTTTACTTTCGTCATATGCTGGCAGTCCCCGTCATATGCATGAATATGCTCAAGATGCTATTGCGTATGTTCGTCTCTATGGTCGTCCAGATTTATTTATTAAATTTACATGTAATCAATCTTGGGACGAGATACAGCAGCTTTTACTTCAAGGACAATCGGCGGTTTCATAGACATGACATTACCGCCCGTGTCTTCCGGCAAAAGTTGAAATCACTGATAAACTACATAGTAAAACTTGAAGTGTTTGGGTCAGTACGATGCTGGATATACTTAGTGGAATGGCAAAAACGAGGTTTGCCACACGCACATATACTAATCTGGCTACATAATAAAATTAATTCTAACGTAATTGATGATGTGATTTCCACTGAAATACCTGATGAAAATGTCGATAAGGGGTTATATGATATTGTTGTAAAAATATGATACATGGACCTTGCGGTGCACTGAACGAAAATTCACCATGCATGGCCAAAGGAAGGTGCACGAAGCAATATCCTCGACTTTTAGTATCCAACACAATTACTGGCAATGATGGTTACCCACAATATAGAAGAAGATCTACTGAAGATGGCGGTAAAACAGCAATAATAAAGAAGCGTAACGGTACCACCATCGAAGTAGATAACCAGTGGGTTGTTCCATATTCCCCATTATTATCAAAAACATTTAATGCACACATAAACGTTGAATACTGTAACTCCGTAAAGGCAATCAAATAAATATGTAAATACGTCAACAAAGGCAGTGACATGGCAGTTTTTGGCTTGCAGTCCGAAATCAAAGATATCGACGAAATCGTACAATATCAGGCTGGAAGATACATAAGCAGTAATGAAGCTGTTTGGCGAATTCTTTCATTTCCGATACATGAACGTAGTCCAGCTGTTGTTCACTTAGCGGTACATTTACAGAATGGTCAACGTGTTTATTTTTCGGAATCCAACGTGCAACAAAGAACCCTAAATCCACCGGATACAAAGTTAACTGCTTTCTTTTTACTATGCAAAAATAATTCTTTTGCAAAAAAACTGCTGTATACTGAAGTGCCTTCGTATTACACGTGGAACACTAAAAATAAAGTATTTGAACGTCGAAAACAGGGTAAGTCAGTCGATGGCCAACCTACCATCTTCAAAGATACCACGATAGGAAGTCTCTACACTGTTCACCCCAATCAACATGAATGCTTCTTTCTACGCCTGCTTTTGGTGAATGTACCCGGTCCGACGTCCTTTGAATATTTGAGAACTGTAAACGGTACTATAATACATGACACTTACTGTAGTGCATGCCAAGCTCTGAATTTATTGGAGAATGACCAACGCTGGGATAACTGCATCAATGACGCGTGCGAAACGTCAACTCCAAGTCAAATTCGTGCATTGTTTGGCATCATACTAACAACTTGCTCTCCATCAGCTCCTACAGAGTTATGGGAAAAATATAAATAAAAAATGTCCGAAGATATACTCCATCGAAAGCGGTTAGAGACGTCAGATATGACTTTTGATTTTACATCAGAAATTTATAACTACACTTTAGTCATTAGATCGTGTTGGATCGTGAACAAAGTTACAGTACGAGTGATCTATTGTCGTATGTACAAAATAACATTTCCAAGTTAACGTCGGAAAAAAAAGACATTTATGATGTGATAATGCATTGTGTCGATAACAACGTTGTAGAAATTTTCTTTTTGGATGTGCCAGGAGGTACTGGTAAAAAGTTTGTGATAAAACCGATTCTGGCATCAATTCGATCAAAAAATGACATAGCGTTGACAATTGCGTCGTCTGGAATAGCCGCAACGTTGCTGCCTGGTGGAAGAACTGCTCATTCCGCTTTGAAATTGCCTCTGAATTTGCATTCTACAGAAACTCCCACATGCAATATTTCCAAATCATCTGGGATGGGTAAAGTATTGCAGCAATGCAAACTTAATATTTGGGACGAGTGCACAATGGCACACAAAAATATCGCTCGAGGCTCTGGATCAATGTTTGAAAGATTTGCGAGGGAATTCGAAACCCTTTGGCAGCACATTAATATTACTTGCGGGAGATTTCAGGCAAACATTACCTATAATACCTAGATCAACCCCTGCAGACGAAATGAATGCTTGCCTGAAAAATTCTAATTTATGGGCACACGTAAAAACATTAAAATTAAATACAAATATGCGGGTCCGATTGCAAAACGATGACTCTGGTCAAACATTTTCAGATCAATTGCTGGCAATTGGAAACGGAAAGTTCCCAGTAGACTCAATTTCAGGACGTATACAACTACCTGCTGAATTCTTTAATTTAGTGACGTCCAAAAATGAATTGATTGAAAAAGTATTTCCGAATATTCTAAACAATTATAAAAATAGTAAATGGCTAAGTGAAAGAGCGATTCTTGCACCCAAAAATATAGACGTCCACGAAATCAACAATATGTTTTTGACCAAGATTCGAGACCAGGCAGTCCTTTACAAGTCAGTCGACACAGTTTTGGAACCAAATGAGGCGGTTAATTATCCATCTGAACTTTTAAATTCCGTGGATCTTTCAGGGTTTCCACCACACGTGCTACAACTAAAAATAGGCGCACCAATAATACTGTTAAGAAATATCAACCCACCAAAGCTTTGTAATGGCACGCGACTTGCCGTAAAAAAACGATGGAAAACGTAATAGAGGCCACAATCTTGACAGGGCCTTTTGAGGGTGAGGCTGTTCTTATTCCTCGCATTCCCATGATTCCAACGGATCTGCCTTTTCAATTTAAAATATTACAATTCCCAATTCGATTAGCATTTGCAATCACCATCAACAAAGCTCAAGGTCAATCATTAGAAAAATGTGGTATAGATCTTAATACTGACTGTTTTTCCCATGAACAATTGTACGTTGTATGTTCGAGGGTCGGTAAACCTGACAATCTATTTATATGCAGCGACAATTGGACAGCGAAGAATGTTGTATGTTCGCAGGTTTTACGCAGTTAATTTGTATTGTATCTATCTATCTATCTATATAAAAACGAGTTGTGTGTATGCATGTCTGT
The DNA here is from genome assembly GCF_032884065.1 of Artemia franciscana. Lineage (NCBI taxonomy): Eukaryota > Metazoa > Arthropoda > Branchiopoda > Anostraca > Artemiidae > Artemia > Artemia franciscana. Next base: position 28,332,226 of record NC_088879.1, on the reverse strand, counting down.
TTGTTTGTAAAAAGAGCGTTTGCATATGACGTCATTATTAGTACATAAGGCTTTGTATATGCACTGACAATGGGAAAGCCAAGAATGTTGTATATTCGCAAGTTTTACGTAGTTCAAAACACATATATAAATCTATCTATATTCATAGGTGGTACACAGGGACACAACTACAATGGCGCGTACCAACTAGGTGTCGTCACCAACAGCTATTCATTTAACACGCATTGTCATTCATTTAACAGCATTGTCATTTAACACGATAAAATACCTTGTAAAACATATCATAATTAAAAACAGGAATATGGAGGTCAACTCCAACAAATTTAAAAGTTTGTCTTTGCAGCTTATGCATTTTCATGGCAAATGCAGGTAGAAGCAACTGATGTCGTTGATTAGTACATCCAAGTTGACTTTTGTTGGAGTCGAGTGTAATTCAAGAAATGTGAACTTCATTTCCAGTAGTTATATTCACCTTAATTCTCATTGAAGAGACCTTACTATATACCTTAGTTTTGTCCTAGGAATGACGCATGGATGGATGGATGATAGACTTATCTATCAACAAGTAAAATGACATCATTTTTATACAATCCTAAAAAGAGCTTACACCAGATTTGCCTCTCACTCACTCGGAATATCTGCCTTGGCTTTTTCTACAATTGGCCTTGGTCTGATGCTGACAACTACTTAATTTAAAAAAAATAAAACTATACAATATATTATAAAGATAACGGATAAATTATTGGTGAACAAATAAATCTTACAAAAATTGAAATTTAAATGAATACTGAAGTCCAAAATAAAACAAATAAAAATTACCACAACAAGGAGGCTTATATTGGGCAGTAGCGTAACTCCTGTTTGTATTAATTTCTGTTTTGTTTAAAGGTTGACCTGAATATTCATTTGAATTTCTACTCGTTTTTGGGTCTATGATTTGTTATAATCAACATCAATTATTTTTGTGATTGATTTGTTTTTTTTATTTTAATTTCTGTTGGTTTTGGGCTCCTTGTATTCTTTTTAAATAATTTCTGGTCCTTTCAAGTTAGAATTATTATAGGATTTTTTTCTGCTCGCATTAAGTAATAAAAAGGCTCTTTACTTTCGTTTGAAAAATATTTCTTTTACTTTTCTTTCTTGAAACTTTTCTTTTAATTAATTTGCCAAAAAACAAAAACCAAAATCAGATTTCATTTTGATATATTTTCTAAGGCCCTCAATACATGTTCTTCTATTCATAGCATATTAGCATACTGGGTTAAAATGGCAATTTTTAGGGGGAGGGTGTTTTTCAGTAGCCTTAAAACGTGTGGAATATGTTTACCACCCTAAGAGAGCCTCAGTAAAGTTTAAAACGAAATATATTTCGTCATGGGAAAAATACACAAAGTATTACGATTTGTGGTCAAATGAGTCTTATTTAAAGTTCTAAGGCCATTCAATAGTAGCAGCCTAAAAATAAAGTCAGAGGATCATTTCAGTTTACTACGTCCACGTCATTGCGATATTGTGGTCAATGCGTACAGTATGATCACAGGGTATCAAAGACATATTCTTCCGTATTTCTGCTTCCCTGTTGGGCTGTAGTGAACTCTATCAATTTGAATAAAAATTTACCAACAGCTGATATATCTCAGCCAGTTAAGACCCGCATGCCTATTATGAAAATAAGATATCTGATGTAGATTCAAAAATTTAAGTATGAAAATGGAGCTGTGAACCTTGGTTAGTTTAGCTTTGATTTTCGTTTTTTTAAATATTTGGCAACACGTCCTTCACGTCCATTCCGTTTTGACTTAAGCCATTTTTTTGACACCTCTATGAAGTTAAGCCTTTCCTTAAGAATTACAGGTAGGTCTATAGTAACTACCATGGCGACTAAAGTTATTATTAAATATATGTTAGTACTTGGGAATCGAGAAAAGTTGACATCTCGCATATAGATAAAGTAGTTTATAAACACCGTAACTACTATGGTGAGATAGAGAAGGCGGAAGAGGAGAGCGTAGAAGCTCCTTGCTGCTTCTAGAACTGGCATTTGGACCTTAACGCAAATTTGGCATAAACTAATAAAATGGGATAATATATCGGCAAATGTATGAACTTGGAAATAAATTATTCCCAGACTCAGAAACCCCAACAAATATGTTAGAACTATAATAATAAAATGACATATTGCTTGTCTGAAGTTTTTTCTTTTTCCGTAATATGTTTTTAACACAAATCTCAAACTAAAACCCATTTCTAAGAGAAAAAATAGTTTTGTCGAAAAGGCAAAGTGTTCGAGAAAAAATACTTCCCAGGAATACATTTCCTCTGACTGTTTCCCTTGAAAGAGCAGGAATACGCTTGGTAAGGAAACTGCCGCAGAGACTAAAGAAAATAATAAATTTTCAATTAAATCATAGAATTCTTCCATCGCTTTTTTCTTAGTATATAGTTTTTTAGCTATGAATTTCAAGAGAGTCCACCTTAATATAGTTCCAATAGAAAATGACATAACTGCAAAGAATAAAACATTGAGAATATCCTTCCATCCTTGTTGGAATCCATGCTTAGTTTCGTAGTGAACGCTTAGCAGATATTCCTTAAATAAATTTTGTATGCTCTGAATTGTTGAGAATGCAATGTTAAGTATACCCATCAAATTTTGCTTGAAAATTGAACTGAACTTGTCATTGAACGTGTCAAATTGAACTTGAATGAATAAGAAACATTCATTTATAAACCTTTTTACTTTCGGAAAATCAGCCTGCAATAAATCATATTGAACTTGAATGAATAAGAAACAGTCCTTTAAAAATAATTTCATCCTTTGGAAGCCAGCCTTCAAAAAGTTTTCGAAATAATTCAGTGGATCTTCATGACTACTTTGTGAAGTATTCATTGTTGAACAATCTACGTACACTCCAATAAGCCCAATGAATATGATACAGCAAAATATTACTCTGGAAAATGAGCTCATTTTTCGTTTAACAGATTTTCTTGTTTCATAGTATTGTTATTAATTTTATTAACTACCCTGTTAAACAGTACTTATGGCTGAAAATATGTTACTGGCTGTTTTTATTAACATTTTTAGACGCGCTTTTAGTCTAATGGAACAATTTTTTTGTATTTCTTCGCTTTATTGATTATTTTTATATTTTATGTAAACTGCTAGCGAACGGAATTATCACTTACAAAAATTTCTTCAACGTCATAATCTAACATCATAAGATACTGATTATAATGTATTTGTTTTAATTTTTATTTTAGTATAAAAAATCTGTGGGTCAAATTGGTTTTTTTGCAACCAAACCTCTGCGTAATGAATTATTGCTACTTCCTCTCAGAACCATTGTTTGCTCTGCGAGCCATTGTTGACCTCTGTGTAATCAATTATTGCTACTTCCTGTCAACACCATTGTTTGCTTTGCCCCTGTTAGAAGTGGGAGACTAAGTCTTCTATATTGAATTTCTGATGACGGAAATTCCGATTGTGAAGTTTTAATTTTCCCAATGGATCTAATCGATTGTTCAGGGACTAAGACCCTAAACTGTAAGTTTTGAATCATCCGTCATGAAAAAAAGCTCCAATTCATCTCAAAGACAGCAAAAAATTTATCAAAATTGTTTAGTTGTTTGTTTGATTGTAACTGTGAATTTCTCCTATATAACGAAGTTCGGAGGACTCTATTTCTTTAAAAAACCTGAGTTATGCTGAAAAATATACTAAACTATAAACTGATAAACTGTAAACTGAATAATATACTATAGTATGCTGGGCAATACCTATAAATTTGATGGCTACTGCAGACTGAGAGGGCTTACGAGAGTATCAACGGCATTATACCGCAGTATCTACTTATTAAATCAGTAAAAAAATATTATGAAACATATTTATCATGGTTGCAGCGATGTATGTAAAGTACCCTTGTAGTTTCAACAATTTGGTTAATAAAGTATTATATTTTCATAATATTTTTTGATATTTCATTAAGATTTGAGCGTCAAATAAACAGAACCACTATACTTTACCACCACCCCACCCATAATCTGCAAATATGTTTTCGAGCAAATATGCTCGAATTTGTTTCTAAAACATTATATTTAAGTCTTACTTTGGTACGTTCTTATGTCGATGAAAACATTCCCTATTACATAAAAATACCTGCATCCCGAAAAAATTAATAGCACCTGCGTCTAGAAGAAGTTTCTAAAAAAAGGTGTCGGGATCCGGATTTGAATGGGTACTGACTTGTCAAACTCATCATGCTGTCACTACTAACAGGACAAGTAAACACCATAATTGATGTGTTTCAGACAAAAACTTCCAAAAACACTTGAAAACATCAACAACGCTAATATAGACAAGCGAAACCACAAAATATCATAGAAAAACATCCTTAATCTTACGTTTCAAATGGAATACTTCCAAAATCTACTTGGAAACACCAAGAAAGCCGATACAGACAAGCTATGCAAAGAAATAGCGGCACTAAGCAACTTCTTCCAAAAATCTCTTTGAGACACTAACAAAGCTAAAACTGACAAGTTAAACTACGTAACAACACAACTAAGCATCCTAAATCTTACGAGAAAATTCCAAAATACACTTGGAAACACTATTAACGCTAAAACAGGCAAGCTAAGCCACACAAGAGCAAAACTAAAAATCCAAAGTCATATGTTTAAAGCTAAAAACTTCCAAAACACATTTGGAAATATCAGCATAGCTAACACTAACTAGATAACCCACGAAACAGCAAAAGTACACAACTTCTTCCAAAATATTCTCTGAAACATCAACAAAGCTACTACAGACAGGCCATCCTACGGCCATATCAGCATTGCTAGCACTAACTAGATAACCCACGAAACAGCAAAACTACACAACTTCTTCCAAAATACTCTTTGAAACATCAACAAAGCTACTACAGACAGGCCACCCTACGAAATTAACGACTAAACATCCTAAATCTTACATTTCAAACGAGAAACTTACAAAATACACTTCAAAACACTAACAATTTTAGAACAGACAAGCTAAACCTTGAAACAGCGAAAGTAAACATCCTAAATCATACCTTTCAAACGAAAAACTTACGAAACACTCTGGGAAACGGTAGAAAGCTAACATAGACAAGCTAAACTACAAAACAGCCCAACGAGACATCATAGATAATAAGTTTGGAACAAAATCTTTGAAAATACACTTATAAATACCGTTTTTATCAAAAAAAGTATGAAAATACTTTGGGTGTGATTTTGCCCTCCCGAGGGTGTCTCAGGCCTGCCATTAAGTGTCACAGGCTTGTAATTCTCCGATAATAATACTAACAATCAAAAAGATATATATCTATCGGGATATTCAAACTTCTAAACTGCTCAAGTGATGATAAAGGGGTCTTACCCCCGCACAGAGGGTCACATTGTTCGATGTTATCGTGAAATGATAGGAGTCATAAAAAAACTCCTTTGGGAATTTTCCTTGAAATTTAAACAACGGATTCAAATTTGTATTGTTATTTTTGTATAAATGCCTGAAAATACTTTAGGTCCGATAATACCTGCTGCAGGCTGGGAATTGCCTGAAAATAATTACAAAAAAAAATAAACAACATATATTTATCGAAATATTCAAACGTCAGAAAACGCTCAAGTGATGATTACGGATACCAGAGGGTGTCAAAGGGGGACCACATTGTTCCATATGAATTGGCATGAATTGTGAGGAATCATCAGAAGAAGCTCCATTGTAAATTCCCTTTAATTTTCAACGATGGATTCCGGTGCACGTGGTTATCCTTGTAGAAAAATTCATGAAAATGCTTTAGGTGTGATAGTGTGCGCCAGAGGGTGCCATGAGTCAGCCGTAATTGCCGCAATGGTGTGTACTGCCTTGGACTTTCATGTTCTAAAAATGATATTTTATGTCCCCCGTGCTCTAAGAATAAAGTATTTTAACAATGTTTGTAAATTTGTTTGGTAATAAAACTTGTATGTAAAAAAACAGTCAGAATCTCTTTAGATTTCTTGTTCCAGGATGAATCTTCAATATGTAGTACTATAGTGGCTGTTTTTTTTTATCTTTCACTCCTGAATTTTTCCGTTTTCCTTCTTTTTTATATTCTTTTTTCCTGTGATTCTTTCTGTGTTTCCTTATTTTCGCTAGTGAAAGTAAAACTTGCTGTTTGAAGCCGGAGTAATCTCCCCTGAATAAATACCATGAACATATTGCCAAGAAGCATAAAGTTCTGTGTAGCGATGGGGAAAAGTAAGACTTTTGACTGTCTATGAAGATGTACCACATTCTAGCCATAAGGACAGGTTTTATTTCATCTCTGCTAGCGCATTTAAGTTCCAATAGAGTAAAAGACCCTATAAAAAAATGCTAATAACAATCTGCCATACTCCCTGATAATACCCTTTAAACTATCTCTGAACAAAGAGGTGTGGGCCAAACGTAACCAATTTTAAGTAATTGATTTTCTCCCCGAACGTGAATTATCCCGACGATAGGAAACAGGCAATCCATAATTTTATCGAACATTTTCCACTAGAAAGTATGTTCCAAATCATAACAACATCAATTGCATATTGGCACAGGCGGTTAATGCGGTATTCTGTTGGGGTAAATCTCTAGTCTTACGTTCTATCTCTTAAAGTATTACGTAAAATCCCAAGTCTGGACCGGCATTTCATGACACTCACGTATGCGCCGTCATTACGCAACTTTCAAATGTCCAACGTCATTACATGACATCCAGGTGTGCACCACCATTATGTAACACTCTCGCGTGCACCGTCATTATGTAAGGTCCAAAGGTGCACCGCCATTACGAAGCACCCGCAAGTGCACTGGTATTGCCTAATATTTACGTCTGCGACCTCTTCACTTAAAACCGGTTGTAACTGAAGAAAGTGCTTGACTAGTGGGGTTCCCCGCTTGACTATCGAGCCTTGAGTTCTAGCAAGTCACACAAGATTACATAACAATCATATAAAAAAACACTCCCTATTGCATAACAAGTAACTCCCTATTGCTTAATAATCAAAGAAGTTACATTCTTTATCACGTGACAAACGATTGCATCTTGAGGAAAACATTTGCATGCGTAAACAAACAATTCTTATTACGTAACAATTAATTGTGCTATATAATTACTTAACGAACTGGTGTATTATTGAGTTGCGTAAGACCCAGCTGCATGCAAATAATATCTTGAGGGATTAGTAATGCCGACAGTATGCCCTCTATATATCCATTTAAATTCGTAGAGGCACTACTACTTCTATAATGAGAGAAAGATTGAGATAGCTAGGGCACGTTCTGCGAACGAAGGATGACAGATCACCAAAGATTTTCCTTTTCGGCCAACCGTCTATGGCTAAATGGAATGCAGGTAATTCATGGTTGGGATGGAAGGATTTGGTGGAAATGGGAACTTCCCGGGAGGGTAGAAGATGAAGGCTATGAATAGTTTGGGATGAAGGAGGACCGCGGGTAGCTGTGTCGGCCTCAAGTGGCATGGTGCTGCGGCCAAATTTAGCAGTAGTAGGAGTAATGATCCTATTTAAAAAGGCCTTAAGAACAGTAAAAAAAATTGTGATAAAAGATACAAAAGCAGCGCCTCTGCTGCCTTCTACTACTCTGGGCCCAGTATATTGTAAGGTCAAGTAAGTGACAATTCCAATTAAAAAAAACATAAACACTAGTTTTACTTCTGGGGGCAGATATCTTTGCATAATTAAAAAAGGTAAAGGTTCAATTAAAGAGCCCCACAGGGATTTGCTTTGCTGTCATCTGATACTGACCGAAGAGATGGAAATTTGCAAAGAATTTTTTTTTAGGCCAGCCCGTAGCAGCTTTGCTGCCATGTAATACTGTTGGCTATGGGATAGAGAATTTACCCTTCCCCCCCCTGGAAAAGAAACTCACGTAAAATATCCCCTGAAAAATACCCTTTCCCCCCATAAAGTACCCCCTTCTGCGGATAATACCAGCCTGCGAAAAACATCCCCTGAAAAAAACTTCCCAAGGAAAATACCCCTCTGAAAATAACAACTCCCCCCCCCTCGTTGCTTCTTGGTCTCCAATCACTTTCAACTTACAAAAAAAGGACTGAGTCTTAATTCTGATGTAATGAGCATCTTCCGAAGTTTCTGTGACCATGAAATAGAGGTTGGAATGAGGAAGGGGCAGCCCCCCTCCTATACAGAATAAATTCTGCTCAATTTGTGGTTTAATGTTACTCTTTAATTTCATAATAACAGCACAGACCAGAAATATTCCTAATCTTCAAGAGGGATTAAATATTAACTTCAGAGTTTTATGTGTTTTTTTTGTCTCCACACCCCCCAAAATAGCCCCTCCTCCCAAACAAAAGTCCTGGATATTGTCCTGGGGAATTTATATCAATTTCTAACCCCCCCCCCCCCCACTTCCTTCGTCTCTCCCTTATAACTAATTCTATGTTTATCTGAAGGCCCCATGAGAGTTCGGATGTTTTGGCATTAAAATGCACCCTTTGAGCCACCTCCCTCCCTCTCAAACTAAAAAACATCAGAGAATCTCATGTAGAGATTTAAAGCCCTTATATACAAATGTTTGGAATTGCAAAACAACAGGAAATTTAAATAAGACAGTGAAATTTGTTTATACCTTAATAAAATGTCGACTTGCTAGGGAGGGAGGGAGATACCTTAAAGGGTGCATTTTAATGGCAAAATATTATAACTCTCATTGAGCCTTCAGATGAATAGAGAATTAGTTCTTAGGGAGAGACGAGGGGAGAGTGGGGGGAGACATTTATATATGATCTCCTGGGAAGTATCCAGGACCTTTGTTTGGGGGGTTATTTTTTCGGATGAGAGGGCTGGTATAAATAAAACTCTTTAAAAAACACATCAGAATGTGAAATTAATATTCAATACCTCTGGATTTCCGGGAGTTTTTCTGGTCTACGCTGATATTATGAATATCAGCGGAATGATATATTCCGTATAGTAGTGGAACTGCCCCTTCCTCGTCCCCACTTTCACCGTATGGCTGTAGAAACTTTGAAGGTTCATTCGATCAGAAACTAAGAGTTCTAGTCCTTGTTTCATAGGTCGAAAGTGATTGGAGACCAACCAGCCACGGGGAATGTTTTCCGTGGGGTATTTTTCGTGGGAGAGGGGACATTTTCAAGGAGGGCATTTTCTGTGTTTTCTCCGGGGGAATATTTTTGGGGGGAACGCCTATTGCCATCGGCTACAGAAATAACTTTAAAAAGTGCAATTTAAATTAAAAAAAACTTGAATGTAATTTAAACTTTAAAAGCTGCCCATATGGTAGCTTCGCCGCTGTCTAGAAATATGGCAACTGACTAAAGAAAAGAAAAAGAAAAGAAAAAATTTGCAATCTAATAAGCATCCTAGTGTCACTAACCGTAGACAGTTTTTTTTTCCTGTGCAATATCAATCTGTTTTGATTTAATATTCTGTTCGGCTTAATTTAATTTCAGCTGTCTACAAATATGACTACTGACTAAAGGAAAGAAAAAAAGAAAAGAAGTTACATTCAAATAAACATCCAAGTATCAACAAAGCCGCAGACAGTTTTTTTTATTATCTTTTGCAATGTTAATCTAATATTCAGTTCGGCTTAATTTAATTTCAGCTGTCTACAAATATGACTACTGACTAAAGGAAAGAAAAAAAGAAAAAAAAATTACATTCAAATAAACATCCAAGTATCAACAAAGCCGCAGACAGTTTTTTTTTATTATCTTTTGCAATGTTAATCTAATATTCAGTTCGGCTTAATTTAATTTCAGCTGTTTACAAAAATGGTTACTGACTAAAGAAAAGAAAAAAAGAAAAAAAAATTACATTCAAATAAACATCCAAGTATCAACAAAGCCGCAGACAGTTTTTTTTTATTATCTTTTGCAATGTTAATCTAATATTCAGTTCGGCTTAATTTAATTTCAGCTGTTTACAAAAATGGTTACTGACTAAAGAAAAGAAAAAAAGAAAAAAAATTACATTCAAATAAACATCCAAGTATCAACAAAGCCGCAGACAGTTTTTTTTTATTATCTTTTGCAATGTTAATCTAATATTCAGTTCGGCTTAATTTAATTTCAGCTGTCTACAAATATGGTTACTGACTAAAGAAAAGAAAAAAGTTACATTTTAATAAACATCCAAGTATCACCGAAGTCACAGACTGTGTTTTTATTTTGCTGTGTAATGTCAGTCTGTTTTGATTTAATTTTTCCTAAATGCTAACTTGACCTTCTAATTATTCTGGTTCCCCAACGCTTTTCACAAACCTTTGTGCTTCAAACTTCTTAAAAGTAACACTTATTTATTCGGGAAGGTTTTCTAATGCACAATTCCACTCAGAAATTATGGGATGAATTCGAACCAAGGGCGTATCCAAGGGTGGAGGGTTTAGAAGGTTTCATTCATTTCCCAAACATTTCTGTCCGATTCGTAAAAACGTACATAAAATTCATGTGAACAACTTTTTGATGTAATTTTTAAAGTTTCTTTTGTAATGCTGGAAATCCTGGAAACGGCCTTGATTCGAACTATAACTCTTCTCTTTTCTTAGCACCAACAGTTTTTGGTGGATATGCCCAGGTAAACCAAGAAGCGTACAAAATAAATATAAGTCGAGTTTTTATTTGTCAAATTACCAAACAAAATTCAACCTGTCTCTGGTTTTTGAAACAAAATTTGATAAAAAATATGTTTTTTTGCGTCGGAAATGAGGGGGTGGGGATTAATGCCAGGTTTTTCTTCTCACTCAATTGGACTATCTGTCTTGGCTTTTTCTACAATTAGCCATGACTTGATGCCCACAACTATTCCATTTTAAATCCAAAATTAACAGACTCGGTCGAGGACTTCGGCATCGATCTCATTTAATTCCCTCGTTTAATTAAAAAGGAATTTGAATTAAAATGGATTAGTTGTGGGCATCAAGTCGTGGCTAATTGTAGAAAAAGCCAAGACAGATAGTACAATTGAGTGAGAAGAAAAACCTGGCATTAATCCCCACCCCCTCATTTCCGACGTTACCGTCTCCCACTTATGCTACACCTCTCATGTCACTCCACAACGCGAAACTAGAGTCAAACATATCAAGGTATACAAGTTCTTAGCCTCTTTGCTAATGTTCACTATCAATTTATAACACATAAACATGTATTAAAAAGGAATTTAGAATATGTTTTACTATTATTATTGGTTGTATAGTGTAAAAATATTCCAGTTCTGATAGTAAGCAGAGGGGGGTTTAACTGAAATTTCGACCACCTGACTTAGCTAGATTTCAGTGGTAGAATTGAGCCTAGGCAGGGGGAGCAGCTGCCATCCCCAGTTTTTCTGACATTGAGTTCCTTCTATTTTATATTTTTACGCTCCTATTAATTTATGGGGCCTAAAATCATTACTGCTAGAGTTAATGTTAACTAAAGTTAATGTTTTAATCTATAAGACCTGTACGGAATAACATCTTTTTAATAAATACAAATATAACAATATTTAAAAGCCATTAAAAGTGTTCGTGAAAATACACTTACACAATATCACAAAAATAACTTCTATATACAAAAGTAAAATAAATTGTAAAAGCGCTTAATAAATCATTATAAAAATAACATCTATCTGTTCAATAACTTAGATTGATCCCTTGGTTCATCGGGATCTTGGGATTTTAATAGCCCTGATAGGGGGCATAGGGGGCGTATCCTTGCTGAGGTCGCATATTAGGGGCAATAGGTCTCATAGGAGTATAATTGGGTCTCATTGCAGGAATATTGGGTCGCATAGCAGGGGTATTTGGTTGCATAACAGGGATATTTGGCTGATATGCTGGTGAAGTTTGCAAAAATACCAAATTTTCTGGAGCATTTTGCGGTTTCTTTTCATCTTTCCCAAACAAGAATGAGGGTTTGATTGTTGGAACTAAGAACTTCAAAACTTCTTTCCCAATGTGTTTTGTATCATCAAACATTTCTTTTCCCGATTCAACAGTTTGATGAAATTTATCTTTTCCCGATTCTAAACTACTATGAATCTTATCCTTTGTTGATTCAATACTGTGGTGTAATTTGTCTTTACCAGATCCTAGCAAATCTTTACCAGCATGAATTAATTCTTTACCCATTGAAAAAGACTCATTGTGCTTCTCTTTTTGATTATCTTTGCCTTTGGTCTTCCCCGGAGACTGAGCCATGATCGGCTGAGCCGTGGGATACTGCGGTCTCATTGCATAGCCAGGGGGCATTACCTGGGGCTTCTGTTTTACGGGATATTTCGTTGTACTTCCATAATTTGATTGCTGGGCATTTGGATAAGTGGGACGTTGGATCATTGGACGAGGGAGGAAATTTGGGGTAGGGTAGCTAGGTCTTGGATGGCTTGGCTGTGCTGGCATAGCGCCGCCAGGATTGGCAGTTAAAGGGCGAAAAGGCTGTACATTCATAGGGTGGTTGGTAAGTGACGGATTTAAGGAGTTCTGACTCTGTTGAGCACTTTGGAATATATTCATCTGCTGAGGAGCGCTAGGACGTGCAAAGTTAAATGGGGCCTTATTTGGAATATGCTGTTGGGTGCTTGCTGTTGGTGACACATTGTTGTTCATTGGCTGCACTCTTGGTCGGACTGGAAGGTCTGATGGCATGTATACTGAGACAGGTGCCCTTATTTGCTCATGATACTGCTGATTATTTGCAGGTCCTGTTGCCTTTACAACCTCCTGACTATTTAGCACTGGCATGTTTTGATTTTGGAATAGCGCATTCTTTTGCAGACCACTCAGTCTTTGAGCATTTACTTTTCCATGATCCTTTCCATAAAGCTTGGCTCTAACTTTTTCTTTTCTATTTAAATATGGAGCTTTCGTTTCCGTCGCTAAAGTAGCAGAATTGATGTTGCTTGAAACAACTTCACTAATTTTGATCGCTGCTTCTGTTTCTGGTTGCACATACTTGGGAGTTGTGCTTTGTGGAAGAGCATACTGAGATTTGGTTGTAGCTAGCACAGTGGAAGTTTGGGGTGTAGTTTCCTTTACAATGTCTATTGACTGGGTGGTCGTAGCGGTCTGTACGTAAGCTACTTTTGTAGTAGGTTGTTCGTACTTTTTATGGAAAACTGGCACTATTTCATTCATTTCTGGCTCGAGCCATAGAGGTGACTGAGGAGCCTTTTCATTTTTAACTTCCTTATTTAGGCTTTCATAAGGTTTTGTTTGATTCACCAGTTCTTCGAGCCTCTTCAAATTGACATCAAAGTCTTTTGTCCCAGTATAATACATTGTAACACTGTGCTTGGAAGAGCTGTTAAAAGTTGGCTGCTGCAACCCAACAGCAGAATGAGCAATAATTGAAGGATGGCTGGTCTCTGCATTTTTGCCATTTGTCACTGCACTTTGGTGGACGACTTTAGTTTCAGACTTGAAAGGAGCCTCAGGTCGGTTATCTTGTAAATTTATACTTCCTTCGGATATAGGAGCATAATCCTTTACCATTTGAGATGATACCTTTAAAGGCCTAATTTCATGAACGTTCTGACTTGTTTCCAAATTTGAAAGAGACTCAGCTAGTTTTGGGTAGACGGGCATATCATTTTGTTGAAACATTTTTATGTCTTCAAGATTAATTTTGTCCTGAGATGACGCAGCATACGATGGCAACTGATCTACAGAATGAATTGGCAACGCCTGTTTGTTTGGAGTTTCTTTAAACGTTGAGTTCTTGTGATTTGACTGTTTTATCCCAAATGGTATGTTATGCATTGCAAGCGCTTCAGCCGACTTATCAGAGTTTTGTTGCAGAGCTCCAATATTAAGATTAGCGTGAGGAGTATGTTTTACAGAAGTTTGAGCATGACCGAGTGGAAACTGATCTGGTGAGGAGTAGTGGAATGATGAAAGTGTCAGGTCTGATGCTTTTTCTGGAACAAGATTTTCAAAAGTAGAGTAGTTTATGGGCCTATTTAATTTGTAATCTTGGCTTTTCATCCCTGTACTCTGGAATTCATTACTTATAATGGGCGTAGAGATATTACCACCAGAAATTTCAGGAGCTGATGCTGCAAATTGATTCATAGTCATAGACGGTGAAATGCTATGTATTCCAGGCCTTAAAACAGGACTAACATTAGAATGTGGCGATTCCTCATACTTAGTTGAATCCAAGGATGAAAAGTGGTTATTGGGCGTTATTCCACTATCGGTTCCATATTTAGTCATAGGGGTGTTATGAGGCATGCTTTTACTCCAGTTTGTTTGGTATAGATTAGAAGGAATTTCCAATTTTTGTTCAGGAACTTTGGGCTCGTGATGAGAAGTATACACTGGGCTTGGGGTATATACTGGACTCCACTCTGTTTGGTATAAATTAGAAGGAATTTCTAGTTTTTGTTCAGGAACTTTGGGCTCGTGTTGAGAAGTATACAGTGAGCTTGGGGTATATACTGAGCTTGGGGATAAGTGACTAATTTCAGATGGTGAAGAACCAGTCAAATATCTATGAGCAGCTGGTCGAAAAATAAGTCCAAGGGGAACTGGGGTATCAGAAGGTGTCACTGTAACTGATGGAGTCTTTTTAGCAAATTCAGTAAAAACTTTAACTTTCTGAGTACCGAAGCCGGCCATTGGATGTTGCTGCCATGGAGACTGAATAAATTTATATTCGTCAGATTGGGCATTAGGAGCTATAAAACTTGATGTAACTGATACTAAGGGAGCCTTTTGAAGGAATTTAGAGTCATCTACCTGGAAACTACCAAAGTTTGACATTAGATTTTGCTCCTGTGAAGATTGAACGACTCCATATGAATTTTCATGGACATTGGGAGTGAAAATTGTTGAAGAATCTGCATCCAAGGGAGCCTCTGGAGATGGTTTTGAATCAGCTACCTGATGAATAGCAAAACCTGACTTACCAAATTGATACTGTGGGGATTGATCGACGTTATAAGTATTGGGAACAAAATTAGGAGGTGGCACATTCAAAGGCTCCTGGGAATTAATTATCTGTTGATGACTAAAACCATACCGAATCTTCTTTTGCTGTATATCCTCTATGACTTTATCTTGAATCTCAGCCACCTTTGCAAAATTTGAATGAACTCCAGCAACATTTACTATCTTTTCCTTGATGTCTGCAGCCTGTATTATCTTACTTTGTACATTGAGAGCCTGTGGAAGTTTTTGAGACAGGTAACTTGTACTTGGTGCATATGGTTTGGAAACCATGTCTGCAGGCACTGAAGAAGCTTGAAGTGGGTAATTAAGACCTTGATGTTGCCTAATAGGATACATGATCATATTTTGAAATTGCGGCTTGAACATTGCTGTCTGACTATGGACATTCATTTGAACAGTTTCAACTTGTTCTGGCTCATAGAATCTAACTTGATTGCTAGGAAAGTGGATAATCCCAGGTTTCTGCTCTTGAAGTCTGCTATTTATCTCAGGAATAGTAGCTGGGATTTCTTTAAAATATTTTGCCGGCTCCGTATAAAACCTAGTAAATGACTGCTGCACAATTGGCTTTTGACTGGGTAGGATAGATGACTCTTCAGTCTTCGATTCATTAACGAAAGGATAGTAATTATTTTGCGTTAAATTTTCTGAACTATCGGTAGTAGTACTGATAATTTCTTTCTCTATGATTGTCGATACGGTTGGTTGATTAGATGCCTCAGAACTTTTATAAGAGCTGCTTCCTTTTTCTGAAACAGCAGAATATTTCTTTCCTGGCAAATCTTCTAAATTAGTGGAAGAAGCTTGTGAGAATGATTTTTCTTCATATGCTGTACCTTTGTTTACACCCTCAAATTGATTTTTATCCGATGATGAAGCAATTGCATAAGCTGAAATACCCTTTGTGTCATTATAGTCTGATTTGACAGCTTCGTTAACAACACTCACTGATTTCAAAGCATCCCTATGCTCCATGGGCAGATCTTTAGATGGAATTTGGTCAATAAATACAGTCTGGTTATCATCAAAGTTCATTGGCCCATCAAGGTCAGATTCCTTGTAGTAAATAGCTATTTCGTCAGGATTATCTAAGGATTGATCAGCTGGCAAAACTGGTCCAAATAAAGTAGCCGGGTCAGGTCTGGTTGAATCATCTTGATCAAAAGTAAGAATCGAACGCTTGCAACAAGGTACCATACCGTACTGAGAGCAAGGGGGTATAACACCATAGTTTTGTATGTCGTATACTGAAGATCCATACCTGAAATATAGATTGCAAATACAATTAGAACAAAATTAAAATATAAAATAAAGTTCATTTTCCGTGACAATAAATATGAAAAATGTACTTTTAAGATAATAATCGACAAAAGATTACTGATAATCATATTAACGATATTTTTTGTGCATTCCTGATAAGGCCATATCCGGTGGGGGGTTAGGGGTATTGATCCTCCTTGTAACTTAAATTGTAATCAACTTAATTCCGCCTATATATGGGGGGGATCAAGTTAATTGAAAAGGGAGAGGGGAGCTAAAATAGACAACACTTTTTGAAGCATAATTAAGCTACATTTACAAAATCGTATCATAATAAGGTTTTTTGTATGTCTAGCGTTTTTGGGATTCCGGGATGATGTTTAAATCCTGTATTCTCTCCCCTTTCTGGGCCTGGCTTTGTACTTACATGAAAAAATTATCTAAAAATTATCTAAGTCTTTTTAACTCAAAGTTTTTCTTCTCCAGACAAACACAAATAAACACAGCGAAAGAAGCAATCCCCTTCCCTTTTTTTCTAAAGACATAGCCTTTTCTCTACTCGTTCTATTCGGCCAACTTCTGGAAAATCAAATTACTTGGCTATTCAAATTTAAAAAGATATATTAGGTTTATCTCGTTTATATAGTTGTAAAATATAGCTGAAAATGCTTACAGTAAAGACATAAATACATAATGAGTCAGAGGTAATAGACATGGGACTGTCTGATCAGGATTTCGACTCTTGTTGAGAGAAGAGCATCACCAAGAGCTGAAAACCATTTTGTGACCAAGATGAGCCCAGGATTGCGCAGTCTCCATTCATACTGAGGTCCCAGGGACTCATAATTTAGGTCCCAAGGATTTTTTTGCTTTTCTTGAGGCGAAAATAATTTCCATGACTTAAAAAAAACATGAAAATTGGAACTTGGAATGTTACGAAGTTAAAAAGTGACTATCGTATCGACATCTTGACTGACAGATTCAGACGATTTGAACTAGACTTATTAGGAGTTTCAGAAACTCATATCCCAGCGGTAGGAAGCATGAAATTAGGTCATATAGAATTTGTTTACTCAGGTAGGACGGATGGGGTAAATAGACAAGGAGTAAGGCTCATGATGAATAAGAAAGCTGCTAAGTCTTGTTTAGGCTGGGAAAGGATAAAAATTGAATGCTAACTGCTCATTTTATGACTAAAATATTCAGGGTAGTCATAGCAGTAAATGCCTTTGATGAACCCACTGACAGAGATGCTAGTGACTCAGATGAATTTTATTTACAGTTACAGGAGCAAATATACACAGTCTCAGGTAGAAATATGGTACTTCTATTAGTAGATTTTAACTCCCATGTTGCTATTGCTATTTTTCTTTTTTTTATGTGTACCAATCTAGTTATAACCAATACAGTGTTTGGTCATAAAATGGCACAAAATTCGGCATGGTAGTCACGTGATGGTAATACAGCAAACAAACCATATTGATTATGTTAGAATAAACCAAAGACTAGCAGGATCATGATAAGATAATAGGGTATATAGAGTGCTGTTATTGATGTTAAAATTAAAGATCAAAGAAAGTTAAAGTGTCTTGGAATAGTTTAAAACTGAAATTTCGGAATGGTAACTACCTCCCAGGAAGTTATGATGCTGGTAGACTCCAGGATGAGAATTTGAGAGAAATTTTCCAGGAACAGTTGAACACTAAACTTGAGAGTTTAAAATTTGACAATGTTGAGATGGTTAGAATAATTTTTGAAAAACAATTTGTGAAGTTGCTGATGGTGTCTTAGGGAAGAAAGTTAAGACTCCAGGTAGGAATATTAGTGACAAAGCTTTAAGTTTAATAGAGAGGAGAAGGCCTTTGTAAAACAACTATCTGACTGATAGATCATATGAAAACAAAAGGAATGTAAAGAAAGTGGAGAAAACATTAAAATATGAAATAAGGAGGTGTGAAGTGGAGGCCATGGATAAAATTGCCGAAGATCTGGAAGATGCAGCTAGACGACATAATAGTAAAATATTGTACTGCCATGTTTTTAAATTGAGAGGGAGTAGTCAATTCGGACTTGTTCCAGTTAGAGGTAGGAACTGGGCCACAATTAGTGTTAAGGAATGGCTTAAAAAAAGATAAGCGGAACATTTTGAGAATGTGCTAAACCGAGATGCAGTTGCAGGAAAAGATAGAGAAGAAAATGAAGAAGTTCCTGATGCCTTAAATGTGGAGAAAGATTTGTTTTGTGAGGAAAAATTAGTAACAGCACTAAAAGGATTGAAAAATAATAAGGCTTCAGGTTCTTGTAGTGTGTTAAAAGAGTTTTTTAAATGAGGTGAGAAATAAGTTACTGAAGATTATGAGTATGATTTTTGAAAAAGGGGAAGTACCTAAGGATTTCAGGAAAACCTTAATTAAAGCGTTCGCTGCCGTTGATAGAAGAGCTTTAGCAAAGGTTTTATCCTTATATAGTATACTAGACAAATATATTAAAGTGATTAGTGCTATATACGAGAATAATACTGCTACGGTTAAGGTAGGAAATGAGGCTAGAAGCTGGTTTTGTATTAAATCAGGAGTTGAGCAAGGTTTTGTTCTATCCCCCTTTACATGGGTCATTATGATGGACTTTGTCTTAAGGAGCATAGGGAAGGCAATGAGAGACCACGGAATCTAATGGGGAGTAAAAACTCCCCTGGACTTAGATTGTGCTGACGATTCAATCATACTACTGATGATTAGCTGATGATTTAATCATGATTAAATCAATTACGAGCAAAATGAATAAAATTTTTGAGGTCTTGCGAGTTCAAGGCGCTAGAATAGGTTTGAAAATCAATTTTAAGAAGACTAAGTCACTAAGGCTAGGATTAAGAAGATGAAAAGGTGACGTTGGGTAACGAAAAGATTGATCAGGTGGGCAGCTTCACTTGCCTTGGTAGTATTTTTAGTAAAGATGGTGGGAGCAGTGAAGATGTTAAAAGTCGAATAGCCGACACTCAGGGTACTTTCTCACAGTAAAAAAAAGTTTGGAAGAATAGGAAGATAAGTCTGCAAACCGAGATTAGAATATTGGAAGGTACAGTGATGACAGTGGTCAAACATGACTCTAAAGCATGGGCGCTCCAAAAAGCAAATGAAGATTTACTAGATGTTTTCCAGCGAAATTTCCAACGGATTGTTCTGGGTACCCGGCTGAATGACCGTATTTCAAGCAGTACGCTGTACTTAGAGTGTGGTTCAATCCCACTTTCTATGGGCTATAATGAAAGAAAGGTTGAGATGGCTAGGGCACGTTCTCCGAATGAAGGATGAAAGATCGCCAAAGATTGTCCGCTAAATGAAAAGCAGCACTTCCTAGTCTGGGGTGGGAGAGTATCATAAAGAAAGATTTAAAGGAAATGGGATTTTCCTGGGAGGGAATAAAAATAAAGGCTTTGAATAAATTGGGATGGAGGAAGAGCGTGCGTAGCTGTGTTGGCATCCGACGGCTTGGTGCTACGGTGAGTTGTTAGTGGTAGTAGTTAGTTTTTGATGGCTGGAACTATAATTTCACCTAAGTAATTATGAAAACTTTTACTGGTCAATTACATATATTAGAATTGTTTGCCAATAAAAAGTCTATGTACCAACAAAGGAGTTTTTTTCTTTTCTTCCCTCTCAGAGCTGAAATTTCATTCGGGGGATTCTCAGCAATTATTTGTTTGAAGATATTTACATGCTGTGCTTTAATTATGACTTTACAACAGTACGCGATATTTACCTCCTGAACTGCCTCTTCTAATTAAAGAAAAAAAGAAGATCAAAGCCAATAGAGTGCAATCAATATCCACAACTAATCCAAAATTTGAAAAAAGTCTAAAAACATATGAATGTATACTGATAATAAATAAAAAAAAACGCAAAAAACACTTTTATTTCCAAATGCACTCTACATGCAAATTTTCCCTGAACCTAAGAAAATGTAAAATATTTATGACTAAAAATGAAAGCATCAGGTTGTCAGGACACCTAAAGTTGTCTTTAAAAAGTCATAAAATATTTCAGTGTTAAGAAAAATGGTTTCAGTCGTAATTTACATGTCACTACTGTTTTTAGATTCAATTACTCTGTAAGCGTATTCACTGAACAAAAACCCGACTTAGGGTCTTTATTCTCTTCTTAACCTCAAACACATTCAATGCACAGTAAAACACTCCAAATAATAAGCTAAATAATATTATAACAAGGAACAAGGTAGTATTTATTCAAAAACATTATCCCTAGCTCTAAGAGAGCTCAATTTGTAATATCAAGGAGGCACACTCGTGCCTCTATAAAGAGGCGACACACGACAATGTTAAGCGATCTTCGGTTCCAGTGGTCGCAGAGGGATGGGGAGGGATGCATTTCATAGCCCCAGCTCCAACTAAGAAACCTGCAAAATTTCATCCCCCTCCAACTTTTCCTTCATGGGGAAAATCTGGCCGAAAGTTTCGACCCGTCAACCCCAGCCCCCCTTTAACGTTGTCCAATCGGGCTGAAATTCACAGGTTAAGGTCCCCTAGGGCCGATAACTCCTTTCCTGTTTTCCAGAAACCACGCATAGCCACTTAAAATTCATGTTCTTTGTTTTTCTAGACGCCTACAGGTCACATCCGACATCGGATCTGGGTGTACGAAGACTCATTCGATGCGGAATTCTCCGAGTAATTTTCCTGGAAAGTTTCGTAGGAAAATCTTAACCCCCCGTAAGTTTCGACCCCCCAACCCCACCCCTCCTTTTAACGTTGTCTGATCGGGCTGAAATTCACAAGTGAAGGTCCCCTACGGCCCAGGAGCTTATCCGCGAAATTTCAGCTCGATCCGATAACTCCTTCCCTGTTTTCCGGAAACCACGCATTAGCTATTTAATTAACGCATTTCTCTCCATAAGAGCCCATGTTAATTTGAAATTTTTAAAACTTATTGAGAAGTTATATTTACACACATGCAAGTGTTTAGCTCAGTCGGTAGAGCGTGGGACTTTTAATCCTCAGGTCAAGGGTTCAAGTCCCTTACGGGCGGTTTTTTTTTCACAACATCAAAAAAATTTTGATAACACCTGGACAGCTTATCATTTGAGAGATAACAGAATATTAGCTTCTTATGAGCAAAAGAAACATTTCGGTCATTCTATCTATTTTTTTTCTATTTTATACAATGATTTAAAAGGGGGGGGTTCCTCTCCTAATTCCTGTACGAGGAGTACAGGAATTATTAAATTACATCCACCATGGATTGTAGAAAAACGTACAGAATTAATATGAAAAAAATTAAACCTGTACAAAAGAGTCTTTAAAAGCGGGGGGTTTGCCTCTCCTAATAGTCTTCTTATAGTCCTAAGCACCTGGACAGCTTATCAATTGAGAGATAACAGAATATTAGCTTCTTATGAGCAAAAGAAACATTTCGGTCGTTCTATCTATTTTTTTTTCTATTTTATACAATGATTTAAAAGCGGGAGGGGGGCGGCAGCCACCCAAGTTCCTCTCCTAATTCCTGTACGAGGAGTACAGGAATTATTAAATTACATCCACCATGGATTGTAGAAAAATGTACAGAAATAATATGAAAAAAAACTTCGTTTTCTTAAAGAGTTAAAGAGGCTGCGTCCCAAAGTCGAACCTTAAAACGTACAGGAATTAGAAGAAGCAGTTGGGGGGCTGCCGCCCCCCAAACCCCCAGCTTTTAAAGTCTCTTTTGTACAGGTTTTTTTCGTGGGGGGACTTCATTGTTACTAATTACTAGTTTCGGCGCAATGGTTCTCCTGTCCTCTTGTGTTTAACATTTTTCGAAGTTATTCCATTATTCATTCATTTCAATTTTTTTTTTATTAAAAGAGGGCCTTTCCGAAGCCAAGAGCGGGGGGTTAGCAAAAAAACAAAAAACCTGTACAAAAGAGTCTTTAAAAGCTGGGGGTTTGGGGGGCGGCGGCCCCCCAACTGCCTCTTCTAATTCCTGTACGTTTTAAGGTTCGACTTTGGGACGCAGCCTCTTTAACTCTTTAAGAAAACGAAATTTTTTTCATATTATTTTGGAAAATAAAGCACACTAAAAATATTTAAACAGAAAAAAATATAAAGAGAAAAAGAAAAATTACTATCCTAGACTTAGGTGTTAAAAAGTATTCTTTAAGTCCATTGTTTTTTTGTTTTTTTTTGTAATAGAATGGCTGCAATGGTTCGTTTTTGTAGAGCCAATTGCATTATCCCTGAAGCGTATGTATTACAAACTGCTTTTTATTCATTTGGTATTTACCGTTTGGTATTTACCTTTATCGCTATGTCAGACTCTGACAAAGTATTGCTGACATTTTTTTCAGGGTTGTCACGTTAAATCGTGAGAATAAATGAGCAAAACTTGGTAGATACATTTTGACAACCCTTTATTCCGTAAAAATTCAAATTATCGTCAATAAATTACTGTTGCCTAAGAAATTATGCAGTTGTCTTTGGGAATTAACAAATAATTAATTTGTGCATATACGGACGACAAGCGTTGTCATTCTATCTAATTATCTCTGCTTGATTATTTACACGGATCAATAAAGCAACACTGACGAAAATAGTAGATCGTTGGCTTCAGGTATGAATAGATTTAAGTTGAGTCAAGGCGGCAAAAAATGTTTAATTTTGATGTCCTTGGTAATATACAGAAAAACAGATGGCAATCCAGTAAAGTCAAGGACAGCTTAAATGTCCTCAACTGCTTTTTTGTGTGTGTGTGGATGATATAAGCGTTTTAACCTGATTTGAAAATAGGGAAATTCATTTTCTGCAATATGCAGTTGAAAAGCCAATGGCTAACGGAATAAGCATACAGGTGTTTCGTTCAACATGTTGCTGATACAATACACCTGATACCATTTCAGGGGTCTGTCATTCCATCAGTTTGGTACACCTTGGTAGCCTACGGCTTGACGATAGTAATTTTGACGATATTAACATTAACAAAATGTTGATTCCCAAAGACAACAACCCCTTCAAGAAAATCTACACATTTTTAAGATCATTGGTGCCATATGTTTTTAGTTTTTTTTTTCACTTTTGTTTCTAATTTTTATTTGGCAGCTACTATTGCCGAAAACTGTGTCACTACATGTGGAGGTCTTTTTATTAAAAATTTAATTCTTGATTTTTCCTAAATTAAATAAAAAACAAGGGTTTTTTTTCAAGCAGAAAGTAAAGAGAGACATTAAAATTTAATAAGAATGGAAACTATTCCGTATATTAAGGGGGTGCTATCCCTTCCTCAACCCCTCACTCTTTGTACTAAAGTTTTTTAGAGCTTTAGAAGAACTTCTTGTTCATTTCCAAGGCCTTTGTGTTTCAGTATTCCTACTTTAAAGATTGGAAAAAAAGTCAAAAATTAGCATAAAGAGCGAGGGGCTGAGGAGGGTCCTACCTCATATATACAGTGATTTTCGGAACAAAGTAATGGTTCTTTTATTTAAAGTCAATCTCGTTATTCCTCAAGCGTTTGTAACTTATTTCTATATATCAGCGTCTATTATATAGCATCTGCCTTTTACTCATGTGGTATTTACCGTTATGTCGAATTTTGTCAGATATTGATCCAGCTAAGAGAACGCAAAACCCCATTTGTTCTTTTTTTTAGAAAGTTTGAAGCCAGAAAAAAATAACAGTGTTTGAGTCTCACTAATTAAAAAGAACTAGCTCTCCGATACTCTCTGAAATAACTGTGTCAACATATTTGGAAAATTCTAAAAGTAATAAGCTATTTGAAAAAGCGTCGAAATTGTAGAGAAATTTTATATACAAATACAATATACCAGAACCAAGTAAATTAAACTTAAAACATTAATTAACAAATATTGATAAACAGTAAAACAAATATAATTTAGGGAGAAAAGAGCAACTTTTGGAATATTTTTGATACAGGGGCAAAATTTGTCAACACCTTTCTGAGGATAATTATATTGGGATAACAACACAAATTTTCATATACGAAGATTAAACAATGCTAGTTTTAAAGGCTAAACAAGCTTTTAGGAAAAATTGATTTTTTCGGAGATTATGAAAAGCATTATTAGGAAAAAGTACTTTAGCTATTTTTGGAACTTCAGGAACTTTTTGGAATTAGAACTTAGGATAGGGGCTTCTTGAAAGGGTGTAAAGAAGGAGGCTTTTAATAGATTGGGATGGAGGCGGAATATGGTGAGCTATCTAGGTTTCGTGTGGCTTGGTGGTGCAGTGAGTTGTTATCAGAAAAAAGTAATAGTGGTAGTGATGATGACTCGGTGAAGTAGGGAGATTTAAAGTGCCATGAACATGAAAACAAAACAGTTTCCCCCCTGGACCCACATGCCTGAAAAATACGACTTTCTAAGATTTTTCTTTCGGTTGTTTCAAAATTATGAAAATATTAAGAGAGTTTCACATCTTAGTCAGTGGTAAGAATATACAAGCAAAACTAATCAAATAAATTTCGCAGCACTTTTTGTCAGTAAAAATTCAAAAATTAACAATCGTTCGATTCCCATAGATAATTACACGTTCAAAGGAAGACTGTGACTTCTTAAGCTCTTATCTTTAAGCTTTAAGCTCTTTTTAAGCTCTTTTAAGCTCTTTAAGCTCTATCTTTAGCTTTTTTCTGATTTTGCACCCAAATTTCTCCTTTTTTTAAAACTTGGTTCCCGCTATTGTCAAGAAACTGGATAACTACATATGGAGGTCTGTTTCATTGAATTGGATTCTTAATTTTACCTGAATTTTAAAGATATATACTACTGTAAAAATTTCCACCTAATCAATTCCAACTTGAAGTTTTCATTTCACTGTATCTTATACTTTAAGAAACACCAAGCATCCTTAGGCCAACACAGCTACGAACACTCCTCCTCTGTCCTAATCCATAAAGCCTCCTTCTTTGCACGCTACCAAGATTTTTCTATTTCTCTTAAATATTTCCTTACAGAACAGCTAAAGCAAAAGGTATGGGAAAATGTCTGAGTTAATGATCAGTAAAAATGAACCATAACGAGATCTGTGGTTAGGAGGGATGTGGCAACAAGCAATTCAGTAAATTGGTGAAAAAGGAGCGATACATGAGCATCGCCAGCTTTGTGGGTGCTAGTAATTCAATTTTGCTAGCAATTTTGCTAGTAGTAACCTACTTTGCTAGTAATTCAATTAAAATTTGGCTAAATAAGTTAATAGAATTTCAATTGTGTATTTCTTTGCAAGCTCATGATATCTCTTTAGTATTTCTCGTGATAATAATAAGCATTTGATCATTATTAATTCATCTTTACCTTCATTTTCCAATGTTTTTTTCAAAATATCGAGCACCCCTCTACGGATCGTTCCGAACAAAAACGCTGAGCACTGTTCTCACTAGCAACGTTAATTTTAAGAATATTTTGGATTAAATCTAAATAAAGCACTTTATGTCAATTACATCGATATTTTTAGTTGTTATTGATTAGGCTTTTTGAATAATCGTTTCCAAGTTGAAATGTCTGTCCTATTTCAACCAACAGTTCAACAACAAGCGCTTTGATGAAAGAGCAGGGTAGAGAAAATTCATTTATTTTCTCACAATACCTCTAGAATGGAAGGGTTTAGTAAGAGAAACTTACGGATTTGAACAGTCTGTCCGTCTCTTACAGGGACATCTTTCTGTATAATCGTCTACCGTTGATGCTGTCACGACCGATTCATACCCAGCCGATTCCTCAGCGTCCAATTCATAATCGTAGTAAGGGAGATCGCTGATGCGCGACTCAGCTAAAATATAAGACAATTTGTAGACAAAAGTCATCCTGAAACTCAGTAAAGGAAAATGTTTGAGAGAGAAGAGACTAAAGTAATAGAGAGACGTAGCGTCTTCTTGCAGCGTTTTAAGTGTACACACATGGGAATGACACGCTAGGTTTTTCACGGAAATGTGGACACTCAATGAAGATAACTTGGCTTGCGATGCTATGAAGTAGCATATTGAGCGAGCTAGTGAGTAGCACAATAAATTTTATATTGAAAATATTCCAATATAGTGAGACAAATCCATCAAAACTTGAATGCGTAGCCTAAAAAAGCGCAAATGAACGTTACGAAGCAAGCTTTAGTACAAAATATTAAATACAAATATTAAATACTATATTAAATACCAAACCTAGCCAAAATACCAACTCTATGCATTAAATATTTAATTAAATTATACCAACAAAATGGTTATTCCACTGAGCCTAAGTTAATTGTCTCTATATACAGATAGCTAAACCGGTTTTTGTCAGATCTTGTAGACAAATCGGAGTAAAACCATCAAAACTTGAAAGTGTAGCCTAAAAACGAGCAAAATGAGCGTAAAAAAGCAAGTTTGAGTACAAAAGCTTGCAGGAAATTTGCCTATAGCGACTAATTAAAGCCATTTTGACTAAAAAAAAACAAACAAAAAAAACGTCTTTCTAGTCCATATGTAAACACCAAAAACCATTCACAATTCTATAGTATGTACTATATTCGGCACACAAAAAAGAAAAAAACAAAAGGCTATGGCCAAAAAATAGTGCATATAAACACAATTTTAAGCTTACAGATATAATTAAAGGATTCAATTCAAACTTTTGACTAAAACGATTGAAGCATGAAACCCATTCAAAAACACTAATACAAACAAACAAAGTCATCACATAACACCTCACGATGGGTTAAACCCACGCGAATAAACCACACCAGACTTTTAATACTAATTTTTTTTCTTTTTTTTTTAGCTGACGAATGAAAGTTTATTGTATTGTTTTTTGAATAAAATTACCTACCTACCTACCTACCTAATATGACAAGCATTTCTCAGCAATTTTTCCACCCAAGTTCTATCCCCCTCATCCACTTCAAAAATTTCCCTTGAGCCTGATTACTCTTCCCCTGTTTAAAGCTAAACCCAGAATAGATTGGAAAATGATCGGAGATATCACTAACTAAATACTGATAAAATACGCATTTCTCAGCAATTTTTCCACCCAAGGTCTATCCCCTGATCCACTTCAAAAATGTTCTTTCTCAAAATCCTTTATCCTCCACACTTGCTATATTGTCCTGCCCATGTTACAGAATAAAATAAGTTTCGGTTTTGATTCACAGCTGTAGGTATGAAGATTTCTGCTGCATGACTCAGGTAAAATATAAAATAATTTTCAGAGGAAGATATGGATGCACGCAAAAATCTGGATGAGGAGAAGGTGGGAGGGATCAAGTCCCGGGCTAAAAGCTTTTTATCATTCAATACTGTCCTATTTTATCGCCGAACAAAAAAAGGACAAGTTCAGACACAAAGATATGGCAATAAAAATCTCTCTTCAGCTCGCAATTTCTTCGTCATTCCTTTTGCCACAGCATAGTCACTCTTAATAGTAATCGGACCCCACGATACATGAATGGCGTGCATTCTGCTTGATAGAACAAAAGAAAAAGTTCAGACACAAAGATATGGCATTAAAAATCTCTCTTCAGCTCGCAATTTCTTCTTAATTCCTTTTGCCAAAGCCACAGCATAGTCACTCTTAACAGTAATAGAACTCCACGATACATGAATGGCGTGTATTCTGCTTGATAGCAACACCAAAGTTTTGTGACAGAAGTGGAGAACCGAAATTGCAAAAAATAGGCCAAAAGTTATAGTTTAAGTACATAGACATAGATCGATAATCTTCAACCAAATCTTTCCCCTTACTGTTCGATAATAAAGTTTGCGTTTGAAAAGTATGCGATTTGGATTATATTCTACAGGCGTGACTAACAATGCGAGTCTGGTACCAAATATAACAAACAAAAGTTAAAAAAATTTCTACTTAAAACTGAAACATAGATAGCGTAGTAGCAGACAACCTTAGCTTGAAGGAAAACTCAATTTCAGTTAGTGATATCTCCGATCATTTTCCAATCTATTCTTGTTTTAGCTGGGACGAGTAACCGGGCTCAAATGTTTTATTCTATTAGGTTTGGTGAGAAAGAGTTGTCTCTTCTCGGACCTATATTTGTGGAAAATTTGCGGAGCTTGTTTGATAATGATAAGGATTTTTCACGTTTAAATTCAATCTAGCTCTTTACCTGTGAGTCTGATCATTGGTGATGAAGCTGTAGAAGGTGAACTTCATTTCCAAGAGGCATTCACTTCATTTTTCGCTAGCATTTGTCATAATATTGCTTCTACAGTTACTTTGTCTTGGCCTAAACCAGTCTTCAGGTCACATCTCGGGTCGTCTTGTGTTAAGTCTATGTTTCTAGAGCAGGTAACAGTAAGTGAAAATACTGAAATTTTTAATGGCTTGAAATGCTCGTCCTCATCTGGGTCAGATTCTATTACTACTAAGATTGTTAAACATGTTCTTCCTTCAATAGTTTTGCCTCAAACAAAACTTGTTAATCTTTTATTTGAATATGGAGTTTTTCTGGATGCTGTCAAGTGTGCGTGGATCATTGCTCTTTGTAAAGATGGACCAAGAAATGATCCAGCAAATCATCGACCAATTTAAACTTTATCAGTATGAAGTAAAATCTTCGAAAAGGCTATGCTTTCTCTTCTCCTTACTTTTCTAAAATCTAAGAAAATGCTTTATGATTTTCAATTTGGCTTCCAAATGAAGTACTCCACTGAACATGCCTGTATGACCCTTTTTAATTTTGTACATTCTGCATTAGATTCGGGATTAATTCCGGTTACTGTATTCCTGGATGTTCAAAAGGCATTCTGTTCCTTAACTCATGAAATTTTTCTATCGAAGATGTCTCATTTTAGCATTAGGGGTAGTATAAATTACAGGTTAATTTCTGTTGATCCAATTTTCCGTTCCTCCTCACAAATGAATTTCGGTGTCCCCCAGGGATCAGTTTTAAGGTCTGTGCTATTTTTTGATTTATCTAAATGATATTTCATGTAGTAAAAAAGCAGAAACTTATTAATTGTTGTTGACTTTGTCACCCTAAGTCTTCCCTTCCTCATAGTGCCCACTATATTTCGCCATCTCCTGATGTCCTGATGATAGTACACTTGGCACTTCGGGAAATTGCGAATCAGAGCTTCGACCACATTCGGAAAGTTTGTTTGAGAGAGTAATTCTATGGCTTGATGCTAATTAACTTACAACAAATTTTTCAAAGTCCAGTTTTTGGATATTTTCGTGTGTTTCTCAGATTTATCCCCAGTTATCTGAAATTCACCAGCCGAATGGGATAATTCATAGATCTATAGATCAATATGTTTGTTTTTCGGGGATTCTTGCTGATAAAACCTTGTATTTCAAACGTCATATTCATTTAATTAAAATGAAGTTATGCAGGAGTCTCGATATTTTAAATAAACTTAATCATTCTTTTACAGGATCAATTTTGAAAATCCTTTTTTGCTTTTTGATCCAATCCTACGTTTCTTATTGTCCAATAGTATGAATGTCAACCTTTCCTTCACTGTTAAAACAACTCTCTAAGGTTTATAATAAAGCTAGAAACCTCACTAAGGAAACCAATCGTTCAGGAGATCTCGAGTCACTGTATATTCTTTCGTGTGCATGTTTTACTTTTTCTCAGCTTCGTGGTCACCTCCCCCATCCCCTAAGTTGTCTGCCGTCTTTTACCTCTGATCAGAATAATTATAATCTACGTAATACAAAAAATCCTACTCAAATTCCTTTTACTTCTTGTTTAATGTCAAATTTTGATCCTTTAATTGCGAGTAATATTGTATGGGATAGGTTGCCCGAATCATCTCGAAACTACCACTATTCGGTTTGTTCAGAAAAATTGAAAAAAATTTCTTTGGCTTCTTAGTAGTTATTTTATCTATTTTCTTATATATATATTTATTATTATTCTATTGGAGTCTATTTAATATACTAATCTACTGGGGTCTGCACCCTCAAAACACATTTTAAGGTCAAAATTTTTAAATTTTTCTAAGAGGTTTCTTAGATCAATACACCAAAGATTTAATACCAAATCTCTTCTTATTTGAAAGAGAATATTCAAACAAAGCGAGAAATATGAACCTAGAGGGGGTGATATATCATCTCTAGAGATTTTTTAGATCCTGACCTGAGAAATTTTGTTAGTCTTTCAGATCCCCTCCCCTTGAAAGAATTTCAAAAGCTGCATCTTTCAGTAGAATTACCGTTCTTAAAGTATTGTTTTACAAAATGGAAACTTTATCTTAAAGACTGGGGGATTGAGGGTTGACAGCCCACCTCAGATTTAGGATGATGTGTTATGAAGGTATACTAACCTTGAATGTCATACTTAAAAAAAGAGACAACTTTAGAAAAAAATACCATCAAATAAAAACAAAGTGAAAATTTTGAAAATAGCTGAAATTATTTTATATACGAGGAAGGTGCTGCCTCCTTAGCCTCGTAAACTTTGAACTGAACTTGCCTTATATTTTTTTGAAATCACAATTAGTATCCATAAAACGTTTAAATTTAAGTTAAACTTAATTGAACTTCAAGTTTCAATTTAGCTATCCTGTGTACGAGTTTGGACTCTATCCTCTGCCTTTCTCAACCCCAATCTTAAGAGTAAACTTTGTCTAGCCAAACTAGCTAAAAAATAACTAGAAAACATAGCTAAACTAGCTAAAAATTAAGTGGATAATTTAGCCAAACTAGCCAAGCATAATTAATTAAAGTGTTTTATTTAACAATTGCATTTCAAAGTGTTTAAACTGAAAACTCTATTATACTGGGGATATTTGAATAAATAAATCCTTTCATTCTCGATGCAGTGCTACATCAAATTACTCTAATATTAGAGTATTCATTGTTAAAGTATCATGGGGGTGGGTGGGGGTGGTCCTACTCTACCAGACAATGCAGGGGTTAGAGGAGCGGTTGGCCCGTCTTCGTATATAGGATAGCTAAAGTTTAATTTTATATTCCATTTACTCCGTCTTATGTTTAATTTCATTTTAAGGTTTAGATATAGACATTAATTTTACTTTCAGCAATACATAAATTAAACTTTGGGGTAAAGCATGGGGATAGTAGCCTTTTTGTATACAGGATGATGTTTATTAGGTTTTAACCAACCATTTAGTTTAGTAAATGATGAAATTTAAAACTTTCATTTTAGTTTTATTGGTTGTACGTTGTTGTCTTCTTTCTTTTATATATTTATATTTTGCTGAGGATTAGGCTTGGACACAGGGCCGAAATATTCATTTAAACTAGAATTCCACTGTCTTACGAATAGTATTCCCTATTGTTCTTCTTGTTTTTGGTTTTTGTGAATTTTGTTTAGAATGATTAACTCAAATCACGATAAACTACAACATATATATATATATATATATATATATATATATATATATATATATATATATATATATATATATATATATATATATATATATATATATATCCCCCACACCCCAAACATAAATTTAATTGAGTTCCTACAGATTGACTTTAATTGGTCTTCATTACCGTTTACAAAATGAATATTCAGCCCTTTTTTCGCAATAACAATTAAATTAGGAATAACTCTTACCTAGGATTTCAGATGTAGTGTCAGCGGATGTTTGGAGGCTTGTTCCTACAAGCACGAGGGAGATCCCATACCATACGTTACACCACCTCATTCCTGGAATGAAAGTATGCAACATAAATAATCATAATTTACATAAGGGTTACCATTTCTAGTGATTTTGTCACTATTCCTGCTGACTTGAACAAAGTGATTTGTTTTTTTAGTGATTTTCTGCTTTTATTTGTGCAAAACTATAAAGCTTTGAAAACAAATTAAAAAGATTTTAAAATACTTATATATTATATATTATCATTATTATATATTTATATATTTATTATTAATATATATTATTAATATTATTATTCCTATTATATTATTACTAAAAGTAAGTAATAAGTAAGTAACTAAGTAAGTAAGTAAGTAATAATATTATTACTAAAAGCATACTTATATATTGTTCCTAAAAGTAAGTTATTTTACCCCCACCTCTCCCAAATTGTAGATATATAGTTCAGACTATGTATTTGACATACATTTTCCATACGCTAGTCTTTACTTCCAATAGACTTAACGACAAAAGAAGCCACATTGAGAAAGTCAAGAAGCAGAAAGATGGATGGAGAATAAATCACTCGGGCTATACATTTGAACATTAGGCGGGGGGGGGGGAGGGTAATGGTAAAGTAAAGTAAAGAGCTTTTAGGAATGATACAGGTATTCTAGATTTTCAAAAAAAAATTTTTGAATTTTGCAGTGTTTCCTTCTGAGGAGGACTAATTCTGAACTGGCGCCGTGACTTTCTAGAATCTGAACAACGAGACGAATCAAACAATGAAAAAGCCATAAACTATTGGATCAAAATAAAATTACAATTGTCATTCTAATCTTGAGGTGACGACATTCACACAAAGTAGCCTATGCATTCCCATAGAATGTACAACACACTTTTGTTTTCCTTCAAATGAATTTTAACTTCGATGCTTCGTATATCCTTTATTTTGGTTATTTGGACGTTGGTAAATGAAAACTATACCCTTTCAACTGCTTTCAGAAAGAAAGTAAGAAAAGTATGATTTTAGTGACTTCTTCATCGATTTAGTGTTTTTTCCTTCGAGGCTAGTGATTCTATTTTGTCCTGATTGGTGCCATGCTATAAGTTTCAAAAGTTAACTGGGACTTTCTTTCAACTTAGCGTTAAAGTTGATTATACCATTCCAACTAGCATAGCGTGTTAGCTAAGGCCAAGTGCTAAAAAAATGCGAATTCGGAGACGTGTCAACGATTTTTGAAGAGTGTGAGAAATAGCCGTTATCGAGTCATTTGCTAGATGCAAAAGAAAGCCACAGGAAGATTTGTGAAAAGCCATGTTCTAAAGTAAAAAATAAAACTGCTGGTCATCAGTATCAATAGAAAGTAAGACTGACCTACAAGCCTATATAAAAATTGTTGTAAATTCTTAAAACTTAATCTTACTTATATCGATTTTTTTACTTGCTCGTGTTTTCAAAAAATAGTCAAAATTTCTCGTTCACTATTATTTCAATAAAATTGCTCCCCACTCCCTCCAAATTTTTTCTCTCCAATAAATTATTACAAATTTGTCTAATCATTAACAATAGTAAATACATTTCTTTTACCAAGATTTTGTCACTTATATTGGTGTTAAAACCAGACAAAATTCATTAGATGTCTGTGTTCACTCATTACCCTTTGAAAATGGTTTATAGTTGCATTTATCGTAGTGTCATAAGGGGGGGGGCACATTTTTTTTGCTAGCAAGCTTGTCGAGCTATTGGACAAGGTACTGTGCAGGCAGTCATTTAAGGGGAGGGCGGCCAGGAAACGGCCAAGTGACCGTTTCTCCTACTACTGTGTATTTGGCCTCATATAACAAGCTAAATAAACAACATTACCTGCTTGCAGACTTTCTCTCTGCTGATTTATTCCTAGGGATGCTGGATCAGTACTGACAGAAATAAGATACGTGATAAATTAAAATAAAGATGGGATTGAACGCGCTCCACCCCTCAATTGATCAACTATCGGTACATTTGAACGCTGATGGATTATCATCTAGCGGCCCCTGTATCCTGGAGGGATAAAAAGAGACAAAAACAAGCGTAGGTACCTAAACCATAGGTAATTAAGATAGGCATTCCTTACAAGGTGAAAGCGGCAATAACAGAGGTCAGTTGCACGCAATAAAAGAAGGCCAAGAGGCTTATATATTCACAAATGAAAAAAGGGTTTACCTTGAGGGGGACCGACTGGCATAATAATAGGAGAAACTTGAAAATATTGAATAAAATGAGGTACTGCGTTGTAATTAAGCTCGTATTAGAATTAAGATTAACCTACATTTATTCAAAAAGAGAGCATCATTAAAGTCAGGCACATATACAGATTTTTCTTTTTCGGAGTTTGGAGCGATAGTAAAATATATTTGATCATTTGAATTAAAAAGCACTGATAACTCTGAAAATTTTAGTATTGGGGCCACATATATAAGATACATTAAGTTTAGTGTCACCCGTCAAAGGCTACGAGGCTGTAGAGGTTTCAAGTTCCCATCTACAAAAATGTGGAGTTTTATATTTTTTGCCATAAGAACAATCACGGATACGTGTTTACTTGCTTGTTGTTTTAATTTTTTTCTTTATTCACCAGGGGTGAACGTATCGAACCAATGGTCCTAAAATATCGTAAGAGAGCCAATTCAAACAGAAATTAAAAGTTCTACTGCTGTGACCGAAAAGATTGGTGGGCAACTAGACCGCCTCCCATGGGCCTTTTTTCCTCAAGATCGTCCGACCAAATTTTTTTGATATCCATTTTGTTCAGCATAGTTGAAAGATCCAATACCTATACCATTAGGGATAACATGCTTCCACAGCCCATGGCGAAAGGGGTGTAATTTATAAAAATATTCCTGTCGTTTGCGTATACTATTTGTTATTGGGATGTATAGAATATTTTTTCGGGGGGAG
This sequence comes from Artemia franciscana, assembly GCF_032884065.1. Classification (NCBI taxonomy): domain Eukaryota; kingdom Metazoa; phylum Arthropoda; class Branchiopoda; order Anostraca; family Artemiidae; genus Artemia; species Artemia franciscana. Next base: position 28,297,512 of record NC_088879.1, on the reverse strand, counting down.
GGATATGTGCTTGGAATGGGTTTCCATGGAGAGAATTTTCTGTTGGCAGGACATTTCTGGGGTTGAACTCTGCGGGAAATCTTATAATGAGGAGAGGGAATTTTTTACGGAAGATGATCAAGATTTACCGGCATTTAACAAACGATCAGAAATTAAATAAGAAAAATCTGTTTTTTTTTTTTACTGAAAGTAAGGAACAACACTAAAACTCAAAACTAACAGAAAATATCTCGTATATGAAGGGGTTACCCCCTATTCAATACTTTGCTCTTTACGCTAAAGTCTGGCTGTTTGTCCAAATTTTCTTAAAAACGACTCCCGAAACACAAGGGCCGTTTAATTACAGTACGAAGCTTTTTAAAAGTGTTAAAAACTTTTATGTGAAGAACAAGGTATCGAGGAGGAGGGCAGCCCCTTTACATACGAAAAAATTTGTTGCTATAATTTTGAATGTTATTCCTTACTTTCAGTTGAAAAAACGTAATTTTTTATTCAATGAATAAAAAACGAGGCAGATAGGGATTTTATATACTCCATTGCAAGAATTTGACCAACATTCCTTATACATTTTATTTAATTCACTGGGTTCTTGGTGTTTTTCCACCCCCCCCTTTCGTAAAAAAAGATCTGGTGCCAGTCTTAATCATCATCCATATTGGCTCAAGTGTTATATTTTATATAACGTAAAAACATTGAAAATATTAAAGTTGTGATTTTGCTGGTTGCCCTCTCTGGCTGGAAGGTCAGATGTTTTAGTCACCTGCTAAACCTGAAAAGCGAACATTGAAAAATACTAATTTTACTCTCTATAGTAATTATTTGAGTATATAGGGGACGTTTAAATCCCTCTCTGACTGAAATGTTAGGTCAACTGTTCATGGGAAGGTCAGTCACTTTAGTCAACCCGTCTAGGGTAACCCCCACTCAGCCTGGATTTAAGCTTGCGAAACTATATGTCCTGAAAGATTGGGGCTCATTGGTTTTACTATAAGATACAAACTTTCTTGAACTCGAAATTCCTTTCAAGTTCAAAGCTGTCATTTTAATTTTTTTTTAGTTTTTAAGACATTTTTGGATGGAAAAATATGACTGGATTACGATATGCCATTTTTTAAGCTAGCCTTATGCCAACTTCACTAAACAAGAAAACTGCTACTATGATTAGAACTATCCTTGTGCTGTAGTCTCTCTTTTTCTGCTAAGTTTTTTATGTTTAATTGTTTATTTGTTTTTGTTTTTTATTATAGCAACTACACGATCCAGCCTTTTCGATCAAGGGCACTCTCCCTATCAGTCTTTATGTTCTGTTCGGAATGAAATTTCTGTCCTAGTTTGACAACTTTACGTCAATTTTCGTATATTCATTAGTTTAATAATAATTGATATAATAAAAGTGAAAGATAGAGGGAAAACTCCAAAAGAAAGAAAAAACATATTTAACCAAATAGGTAAACTATAAATATACTAAACAGGCGTCCTTAAATTAATGAATCTATCAAGCTGCTTAGATTCTTCTAAGGCAATATAATAAAAAGAATTAAGAAAAAAGTAAAATGATCGTCAATGAATAGTCTCTGAGAAAAAGTAAGGTGCGAATCAGCAAGATATATACATATATATATATATATATATATATATATATATATATATATATATATATATATATATATATATATATATATATATATATATATATATATATATATATCTATATATATAAAAATAAGTTGTCTGTCTGTGTGTCTGTCTGTGGATCAGGTGACGTCATTTTTCTGTGTCGACTGACGTCATGAAGTTAGTTGTCGTCATTTTTGCTATGACGGTGACGTCATTAAAGATATTTAAGACATATATGTTCACGTAGAAATCTATTAATGTTTAAGTTTAAAATGACTGATGAACTTACAATGGCAAAAGCCGATGAAGATGCTCAAAGAGTCTATGCCAAAAAACTTGCTGCTGATAGAGAAAGTCAGAAAAGAAAGCGTGCCGAGGAATCAAAAGAACAGCAAGGAAACAGGCTTGAGGCTAAAGAACGCAAAACCGCGCAGTTAGATGAAGATCCACCTGGACAGCGAGAGTCAAAACATATCAAAACTGAAAATGATAGCGATGATGATTGGGTTTGGGATTTTGACTCGGATAAGGTCATCAATGCCTACCAGATTTTAGTTAAAAAAACAAAGGTTCGGCGATATGTATTTCATAGTGAAGCTGAAAAAATAAAGAAGAAAAAGAAAACTGAAAAAAGAAAAAATGTAAAAAACTAAAAAATACTAAAAAGAAAAAACACTCAAAGAGAAATTACAGACCGGGACACAAATGACGACCGGGACAGAGGGAATATAAATAACGACCGGGACACTCAAAGAGAAATTACAGACTGGGATACCGGGACACAAATGACGGCCGGGACACAGGGAATATAAATGACGACCAGGACACAGGTATTTAAGAATATCGTTCAAAGACAAATTTTTAATTGTAAGAAGACCGTTGAAAGAGAAATTTCTAATTGTAAAATGACTGAAGAACCTACAATGGCAACGGTACCACCATCGAAGTAGATAACCAGTGGGTTGTTCCATATTCCCCATTAGTGCGAAACGTCAACCCCAAGTCAAATTCGTGCATTGTTTGGCATCATTTTAACAACTTGCTCTCCATCAGCTCCTACAGAGTTATGGGAAAAATATAAGTCAAAAATGTCCGAAGATATACTCCATCGAAAACAGTTAGAAACGTCAGATATGACTTTTGATTTTACATCAGAAATTTATAACTACACTTTAGTTATTATAGAAGATTTGTGCGTACGTATGGCAAACAAACCTCTTCAGGATTTTGGAATGCCTTCACCTAACCGTATCGCTGCTGTTTCGACATGTGTAGAATTGGATCGTGAAAAAAGTTACAGTACGAATGATCTATTGTCGTATGTACAAAATAACATTTCCAAGTTAACGTCGGAACAAAAAGACATTTATGATACGATAGACTCAATTTCAGGACGTATACAACTACCTGCATATTTCTGTAATTTAGTGACGTCCAAAAATCAATTGATTGAAAAAATATTTCCGAATATTCTAAAAAATTATAAAAATAATAAAAAGCTAAGTGAAAGAGCGATTCTCGCACCCAAAAATATAGACGTCTACGAAATCAACAATATTGTTTTGACCAAGATTCGAGACCAGGCAGTCCTTTACAAGTCAGTCGACACAGTTTTGGAACCAAATGAAGCGGTTAATTATCCATCTGAATTTTTAAATTCCATAGGTCTTTCAGGGTTTCCACCACACGTGCTACAACTAAAAATAGGCGTACCAATAATACTTTTAAGAAATATCAACCCACCAAAGCTTTGCAATGGCACGCGACTTGCCGTAAAAAAAACAATGGAAAACCTAATAGAGGCCACAATCTTGACAGGGCCTTTTGAGGGTGAGACTGTTCGTATTCCTCGCATTCCCATGATTCCAACGGATCTGCCTTTTCAATTTAAAAGATTGCAATTCCCAATTCGATTAGCATTTGCAATCACCATTAACAAAGCTCAAGGTCAATCATTAGAAAAATGTGGTATAGATCTTAATACTGATTGTTTTTCCCATGGACAATTGTGCGTGGCATGTTCGAGGGTCGGTAAACCTGACAATCTATTTATATGCAGCGACAATTGGACAGCGAAAAATGTTGTATATTCGCAAGTTTTACGCAGTTAATTTGTATTTTATCTACCTATCTATCTATCTATATAAAAACGAGTTGTGTGTATGCATGTTTGTTTGTAAAAAGAGCGTTTGCATATGACGTCATTATTAGTGCATACGGCTTTGTATATGCACAGACAATGGGAAAGCCAAGAATGTTGTATATTCGCAATTTTTACGTAGTTTAACTCCTGCAGACGAAATGAATGCTTGCCTGAAAAATTCTAATTTATGGGCACACGTAAAAATATTAAAATTAACTACAAATATGCGTGTCCGATTGCAAAACGATGACTCTGGTCAAACATTTTCAGATCAATTGCTGGCAATTGGAAACGGAAAGCTCCCAGTAGTGGGAAAGCCAAAAATGTTGTATATTCGCAATTTTTACGTAGTTTGAAACACATATATAAATCTATCTATATTCACAGGTGGGACACAGGGACACAACTACAATGGCGCGTAACTAATATGGCGCGTAACGACTTACGCGCGCGGGGGGGCTTGGGGGGGCGCGAAGCGCCCCACCAACTAGGTGTTGGGGTGGCGCGAAGCGCCACCCCAACAGCTAGTATACATATATATATATATATATATATATATATATATATATATATATATATATATATATATAAATAGGTTGTCTGTGTGTGTGTGTGTGTGTCGAGTGACGTCATGTTTGTGTGTGGACTGACGTCATGTTTGTTGATTGACGAAATTACACACCGGGACATCGGGACATAAATGACGATCGGGACACCGGGACATCTATATATATAAAAATAAGTTGTCTGTGTGTCGAGTGACGTCATGTTTGTGTGTCGACTGACGTCATGTTTGTTGATTGACGAAATTACACAACGGGACATCGGGACACAAATGACGACCGGGACACCGGGACATAGGGAATGTAAATGATGACCAGGACACTCAAAGAGAAAGCGACCGGGACACAAGGAATGTTCGATTAGCAATCACCATCAACAAAGCACCGGGGCACAAATGACGACCGGGACACGGGGAATGTAAATGACGACCAGGACACTCAAAGAGAAATTACAGACCGGGACACCGGAACACAAATGACGACAGGGACAAAAATGACGACCGGGACACCGGAACACAGGGAATATAAATGACGACCACGACACTCAAAGAGAAATTACAGACTGGGGCACCGGGACACAAATGACGACCGGGACACAGGGAAACAACAACAACGGGGACGCCGGGGGCACAGGGGGATATATAAATGACGACAGAGACACAGGGAATGTTCGATTAGCAATCACCATCAACAAAGCTCAAGGGCAATCATTAGAATAATGAGGTATAGATCTGAATACAGATTGTTTTTCCCATGGACAATTATATGTTGCATGTTCAAGAGTCGGTAAACCTGACAATCTATTTATATGCACAGACAATGGGACAGCCAAGAATGTTGTACATTCGCAAGTTTTACGTAGTTAAAAATATATATATATATATATATATATATATATATATATATATATATATATATATATATATATATATATATATATATATATATATATATATATATATATCTATCTATATTCACAGGTGGAACACAGGGACACAACTACAATGGCGCGTAACTAATATGGCGCGTAACGATTTGCAGGCGCGGGGGGGGGCTTGGGGGTGGCGCGAAGCGCCACCCCAACAGCTAGTATATATATATGTATATGAATATCATTTAAGTACATATAAAAATACACACATCTTACGAAACTGATAAGCTTTTAAAGATATTTAAAGAAAATATTGATTTTTCCGTAAACTAGAAAAGGTTGGAATGTAGGTTTGAGCCAATTTGGATTTTGGGACAATTTGGACAATTTGGATTGAGCCAATGCTCAATGTCAGTCGCATAACCATGTGTTTCAGTTCTCGATTTGTCGCGTTGAAGGAGGGGCAGGGGGAGGGGGGATACGTGGTAGGATCTTTCCATGGATGAAAATATCATGAGGGAAGAGAATTTACAAGAAGGGGACGCAAGATTTTCTAGCATTGTTTAAAAAAACAATGAGAAAATAAATAAAAAAGCAAGTGTTTTCAACTGGAAGTAAGGGGCAGCATTAAAACTTAAGACAAGCACAAATTATTACGTATATAAGGGGGTTTGTCTCCTCCTCAATACCTCGCTCTTTACGTAAAAGTATATTTAGTAATCTCAACTATTTACTCAACGGTCTTTGTGATTCCGAGATCATTCTTAAAGAATTGTGACAAAATTCAAGCTCTAATGCAGAGAGCGAGGTATCGACGAGGGGGCAAACTTCCTTATGAACTTAACAGAAATATACAAATATAGAAGTTCGTTATGTAAGTTAATTCATATATTTATTACTAATAAAAACGTTTGTAAAAAAGTTCTACTTGCCTTTTTAAGTAACCAAAAATTGAAGGCAACTAAGCCTCCTTCCCCAATTCTTTTTTATCAAAATCGTCCGATCATAACTGCGAGAAGGCCATTTAGCCAAAAGAAAAACATATATAAAAATTTTGCTTTAATTATCCATGTGCGGTGAACCATAATTAAAACAAGCATTAATTCAAAAACGTTCAGAAATCAAATAAAAAAACAAGTTTTGAAAATTTTTCAACTCTAAGTAAGGAGTAACATTAAAACTTAAACCAAACAGAAATTATTCCGTGTATGCAAGGGGTTATCCCCTCCTCAACACCCCGCTCTTTACGCTAAAGTTTGACTCTTTCTCACAACTCTACTTTTTAAAACAGTAAGACTTTAGTGTAAAGAGCGAGGGGTTGAGGAGGTTACAACCCCTTTTATATTCGAAAAAATCGGAAATTATCTTCTAACCTTGAGCAAATTATCTTCTACCCTTGAAAAGGTATGGAGGTTACTTATTAAAATTTCCATTCGTTTTAGGATTTGTTTACTTATTGGTGGTGATATGTGGTAGTTATGCACTTGGTAGAGCTCTTCTCAGTCTGCTCAGTCTCGGTTTAATAAAGATCTTTACTTTTCTTGGAAAAGATTGTTTTGTGATAAAAAGGTTTTAAATTAAGTTATGTTGTTTTTACATTTATTCATTTATTTATTGATGGTGATTTGTGGTAGTTTTACGCCTGGTAGATTGTTTGACTTTATTTCTTCTCAGTCTTGGTTTAATTAAGTTTTTTGCTTTCCTTGGAAAAGCTTATTTTGTGGGAAATGTTTTCTAAATTAATTTATGTTCTTTTGTTACATAGTCTTTTTCATGTAAAAAGTAAAAAATATTCTCTATCTTTTGGTGTTTTTTTCTATAAGAATTTATAGTTTGGATTGCTATTTGTATGTTTGAGAAATTTTGTCCTACAATTTTTAACAACATACACCCTTTTGAAAATCTAGGCCCAAATACTTTTTTATAATTTAGTTTTATACCTCCTCTAGTTGACCTGAAAGATAAAACTTTAATTCCATTCCCAAAAGATTCTGTCTATACTCCTTCACTGACTGGGTACACTTGCACTCTTTTGATTTAGCTAAGTTGTAAGAGCAGAGGTAATAATGGTAGTAGCCCTGAAAATTTCCACTTAATAGCGTCAGTCGATCTTGAGATATTGCTGAGATGTCTTATCGGCAACCGGCATTCACATAGTGCCTTTCTATTCAGTTTTAAAGCAACATTTAGATTTTAAGCACACTGGACAAATTGCATAACTGTGGGGGATTGAAATACCCAATATCTCCAAATATATAGCTACTGAACCGTATAAATATGCTGAACAAAATGAGTAGTTCCTTTGATTTAGTTAAACATCCGCCTAAATGATCCTTGAAAGCTTCACACTAATATCCTTAGCTTGTGCAGTAACAGCACTTGTAGTTGAAGTAGTAGTGTTAGTAGTAGTATGCACCTATAGCTTTCTTTAACATGGTCTCAAAACACGACGAAAGTTTCAACTTAAAACCATAAACAATTCCTGAATCAATTCTGATACGTCCTATTAGCAACCTGTTTGGCATGGTGTGTTTTCATTTAGTTACACACAGTTTAAATATTGCCCAGTTTTTTGCCTTAATAGAAGCAGTAACAGCCCCAGTAGTAATAGCAATAGTAGTGCCAGTAGTAACAGTAGTTGCAGTTATACTAGTAGTAGTAGCAGTAGAATTAACAGTAGTAGCCTTCGCTTTAGTAGGAATAACAGTATTAGCAGAGGTAATAATAGTATCAGTAGTAGCCTTGGTTTTACTTCAAAATCACCGTTGATATTGAATTAAAATCAAGTACTTGCAGTTGTCAAGCCATGGCTAATTGTAGAAAAAGCCAAGACAGATAGTCCAAGTGAGTGAGAGACATGTAGGGAATGAACCGTTTTTAGGATTGTATAAGGGTTAGGTTTCCATTCCTGAACCATTCCTGAATTAATTCTGATACATCCTCTTAACAACCTGTTAGGCATGGTGTGTTTCGATCTTGTTTCATACAGCAGATATTGCCCGGATTTTTTGTCTTAATACCCTTAAATTTAGTAGAAGCAGTAGTAGCGGCAGTAGTAATAGTAGTAGTTGTACCAGTGGTAAAAGTAGCTGCAGTAGTAGTAGTAGCAGCAGTAGGATTATTAGTAGTAGCCTTTGTTTTAGTAGCAACAATAGTAGTAGCAGTAATAATAGTATCAGTAGTAGCAGCAGCAGAATAAGTATGAGTAGAAACAGTAGCATTATGATGCAAATGTTGCCTTTTGTTTAGTTCAACGTCCCCCACAACTAGCCCTGTAAGTTTCAAATTCATACTCAAAATTGTTCCTAAGATATTGCTGATATACCCTTTTCACAGCCAGCGTATTGTGATTCAGTTCACTTTCCCCTCCCCTAACATTTTTCTGAGAATTTCACTTTCAAACCCTAAGGTATAGTTGCAACAGTAGTCACAGTAGTAGTATTAATGCTATTAGTTGTAGTAGTACTAGTAGTAGCATTAACAATAAAAGTACTAGCACTAGCAGCAGTAGGAGTATTAACATAATTTTTTTTGGTCAGTTGAACATCCCCTCATCAAGTCCTGAAAGTTGCAACTTAATACAATTAGCCATTGCTATTACATTATCGATATGTTCTTTTTTTAACCTGTATATTCATATACTTCTTCAAATTTTTATCTTAAAGCTCTTATCCTTACAAGGAGCTGCGATAGAAGTGGTAGTTGGAGTAATAGTAATTACTCCAACTGGAGTAGGGGAGTAATTACCCCCTTCAAGCATTCTCTGAGAGTTCCAACTTAATACACAAATCAATTCTTAAAATGCGCTTTTTATAAAACCTGAATACATATAGTGTCTTTTGATTCAGTTCAAATTTACCCTCATTATTCTCTCAAATTTTACCTTTATAAACTTAGTCTTGATAGTACTAGTATAACAATAGTTGTGATGCATGTTACCTTTTGGTCTGTTGAGTATTAGCCCGGCATGATGCCCCGGAGGTTTCATCTTGACACGACAGGCGTTCGAAAATACTGCAGATGTACCCTTTAAACCCTCTTTTGACGCCCTTTTCAGCTTAATACACTGCGCCTTCCGAGTCATTGCAATTGCAGTAGTAGTTGGAGTAATTTAGTAGTAGTAGTAATAGTAGTATTAGTAAAAATAGCACCAGCAGTGGTAGTAGTGTTAGTAGTGGCTTGGAAATATTGCCTTTTTTTCATTTGATATTTCCCTTTAAGTATTCTTTGGAAGCTCCAACTAAATGACCAAATTCATTCTGAAGATGCACCCTTTTGACAATCTGCAAGAACATAGTATGTTTAGATTTAGTTCAAATCTCAGTGTTCTGTCAAATTTTCAACTTCATACGCGTGGCCATAATCGTACTAATATCATAGTAGTAGTGGTAGTAGTAGGAGCAGTAGTAGCGGTAATGGCGTATTATTAGTAGTAGTAGTAACAGTAATAGCAGGAGTATTAATAGCAGAAGTAGCAGGTATATGTTGCCTTTTGGTCAGTTGAACATCCCACTCATGATTTTTCCTCTAGATATGGTAGGCTGTTTCAAACATATTGCCGATATGCGCGCATCAGCAATCTGTATGCACATAGCATGTTTTGATTTAGTTCAACACTCCCCTTAACATTTCCTCAGACATTTATATAAACATCCTCAGCCTCGGTAGTACTCGCTACAGAAGAAGTGGCTTTAGTGGTAGCTGTAGTAGTAGTTGTAGCAGTAGAAGCAGTAGTAGTAGTAGTAGTAGTAGCGTGCGAAAATTGCCTTTTTGGTCCCATATCATTTCCAGAAAGTTCCAAATTAATATACACAGTCATTCCTTAGTTAAGCCCTTTTGGAAAACCAGATAAAAATACCGTTTTTTGATTTAGTTCAACACTTCCCTCAAGATTCCCTGAAAGCCTCACCTGTATGCCCTTCGTATTTTGGGAAAGTAAATATATAACATGCATACCTTTGTCAATAACATATACTATATGTAAAGAATGAACGAATTGCCTAATCTTACAGCCCTTGCCCAGAGAGCTGTGTGTGTGCGATCGGAGGGGGTGGGGTTGACATCCCCAAAGGCATAATTACTGGATCTTTAAACCATGTTGAAAAAAAGAAATGTAACAAAGTTTTCGTTGGAAGTTTGTTTTGGGAAATGACGGATGTAGGAGGGGGGAGGGGACTGGTTGCCCTCAAGTCACAATTGACTCTTAAAATGACAATAAAACTTCCAATTTCAAATCAAATGAGCCCCAACCGAAGTTTATGCGACCACACATTCCATAAAAACCTTATATAGCCCAAGGCATAACTCACAACCCCTTCTCCAGGGATCTGAGGGATTGTGCTGGTCCTGGAGGCATTGTTCTGTGTTCTTGGGACTATTTTCAACGAAATAGCTATCCAACAATGTCAATCAGATGCGTTTGAAGAAAAGAGCACGTCAATGGGGGGGGGGCTGTTTGCCTTCCATCATCAATTTACAACCCTTGCCCCTATGCTCTGGGGGCTTATATCAACCCTGAAGGCCTTGTTATATGATCTCTAGACTCTTTTGAACAAAACAGCTACCTCAAAATTTCTATATGAAGCATTTGGGAAAAAGAAAATCAGGGAGGGGAACTAGTTGACCTCCGATGATTAGTATATTTATACCCTTTGCCCTTAGAGCCACGGGGGCTGTCATCCGAAAGGACATAATTACTGGACATTTCAAATATGCTGAACAAAATGGCTATTTCAAAATTTTGTTTGAATTTTATTGGAAAAATGATGGGCGTGGGTAGGGGGGCTTCCAGTCACTTTCGATTATGAAAAAGGACACTAGAAGTTTCAATTTTTAATCGAATGATCCTATTAATAAGTTTCTACGACAACTCCTTCTATACGAAGTGCCCTGGTCTAAAAAAATAAATAATGCATTGTGTCAACATCGTTAGTTACATAGGCAGCACTATTGCGCTGCCTGTAATAGCATGCACAACACTATTACCCTGTTAACCAAACATTTACTCTATGTGTAGCTTAGAGGTTCCAAGTTTTGATGGACCTACTAGTAAAATCAACATGTTGGCTGAAATTGTTTTGTTTTCACGACCTGTATTTTACGATGTTCTTTCAAACAGTAAAGAACTGTAAATGAGGAGTGACTCGACTCAATAGTAACCGACACTCTAAAGAAAAGTGTTTTGATAACAATTAATATATAAAAGGAATTGAATTTTTCTGCTGATTCCAAATATACAAAATTCATTGAGTTTTGTGTTAATTATCAAGGGATATGTGGCTGAGAAAATTTGCCTGATTTTCAAAATCGGGGAGAAACACCCTGAAAAGATCAAGTGATTTAATGGAAATCACAACATCAGATCTAGCATTTCAGAGAACCGCAGAGAAGAGATTTCAAGTTCCTATCTATGAAAATGGGTAATTTTATATTTCTGATAGAAGAACGATCACGGAATAAATCTTGCTAATACTCCTACGGAAACACTTCATTTGTGCAGTATTCTCTCAACCTCATTAAAATAACCGGTTACTGTACCATAAACCTTTGACTTACATATTCAGTCATACAACAGCCTTGGTTATCCAAGACCCAACATCCAAGGAGACCAAATTTTCCTTCCCTCTAGTTCCCCCCCTCCCGTTTTTAATTAGTTTTCTAATTTTAAATTTTTTCATTTTTTTACTTAGAAATTTTGTAAACTTTATTTTTCATGTCTTAAATTGACAGAAATTATAGTTCAAACAAAAACATTCGCTTGTGATATTTTTTAAATACGAAATAAAGATGATAAAAATACTTTAGTCTTAAATTTTTCTATTAGAAAAATAATGTTTGTAACGACCTTTTTTCTTTTTTTACAGAATTATTTTTTTACTGGTATTTTTTTGGAATCAGAATTCTTAGGCTATTGGTAGCTGGTTCTGTCAAGTGATTTATCTTTGAAAGGGTACCAAATGATAATAGGTCGTGATAATAATAAAAATTTTAGCTAAGTACTTCTAAATCTTGTGTGATATTATTGAAGTCTCACCTGATATTATGTAAACCTTGTCAGATATTATGAGAATCCTCTTTGGTATTACCCAAATAAGCAATGTAATAACAAGATTTTGAGTTTTGAGATTATCAAAATTTTACCTCATATAAACAAAATATTTTCTAGTACTATCAAAAATTATGTGATACTATCCAAATTAGCATATTGCTGTCAAAATTGTATGTGATATTATCAAAATGTTGCCAAGTATTATCAAAATCGTGTATGGTATTATCAAAATCTTGTCTGATATTATAAAACATCTTGCATTGCATTATCAAAATCTTGTCTTGTGTTACCAAATCTTGTCTAGTATTATCAAAATCTTGTCAGATATTATGAGAATCTTCAAATAAAGACAAAGAGACATGCAAACAGACGCTAAACAACACAGGCACGGTGAGAGAGAGACAAAAAAACACACAAAAAACACAATTTCAGACAAACAAACACGCAGAGTCAGACACACAAAAAACACAAAGACAGACACAGATACATGCAAACAGAGACTCAGTCACACAGACACGGCGGGATCGAGACAAAAAAAAACACAAAAATCATAGTCAGACACACCAACACACATAGTAAGACACAGAGACATACAAACAGACGCTCAGTCACACAAGCACGGTGGGAGATAGACAAAAAACAAACATAAAAACAAAAAGTCAAACACACAAACACACAGATTCAGACACATAAAAATGCAAATTCCGAATAAGAGACATGTAAACAGAAGCTTAGTCACACAGGCACGATCAGAGAGAGACAAAAGACAGTCAGAAATGCAAACATACAAACAAACAAACACACAGAGTCAGACACACAAAAACACAAAGACAGAAACAGAAACAAACAAACAGACACTCAGTCATACAAGCACGGTGAGAGAGAGTAAAAAAACAACAACAAAGTCCGACACACAAACGCACAAAGTCGGACACGCAAAAATATAAAATAAACACAGAGATGTGCAAAGAGACGCCCAGTCACGCAGGCACGATGAGAGAGAGAGAGACTAAAAATACGAACGCAAAAACACAAAGTCAGACACAAAAACACACAAACACACGGTAAGACACACATCGAACAGACACTTAGTCACACAGTCATGGTAAGAGAGAAACAAAAACGAAACAAAAAATCAATGTCAAACACACAAACACACGGTGTAGGACACATAAAACACAAAGACAGACACAGTGACATGGAAACAGACACAATGTTACTGAAGAATGAGGGGTAAAAGACAGAAAGCCACACATAAAAACAAATTCAGACACACAAACACAAAGAATCAGACACACAGATAGACAATGTGACATGCAAGTAGACGTTTAGTCGAACAGACACGCTATGAGAGAGAAAAAACAAACACACGAAGAAAATACAAAGTCAGACACACAAACACACAGAGTCAGGCACACAAAAACGCAAAGACAGACACAGACACATACAAACCGATGCTCAGTCACATAGGCGCGGTGGGAGAGACACAACAACACACAGAAAAGACAAAGTCAGAGACACAAACACACAGAGTCAGACGAAAAAAACAGACGCAAAGATAGGTAAACAGATGCTCAGCCACACAGGAAAGGTGAGAGAGAGACAAAAAAATACACACAAAAACATAGTCAGACATACAAATATACAAACGTACAGTTTCAGACACACAGAAACACAAAGATAGACACAGAAAAACTTAAACAGACACTCAGTAACACAAGCACCTTGGGAAGAGAGACAAAAACAAACACACACAATAGAAAGTCAGGCACAATAACACACATGGTTGGAGAGAGACAAAAACACACACAAAAACACACACAAAAACACAAAGTCAGACACAAAACAGAAAGAGTCGGACGCATAAAAAACCCAAAGAGAGACACAGAAATTTTAAAACAGATGCTCCGTCTCACAGGCACGGTGAGAGACTGACAAAGACTCGCACAAAGACACAAAGTCAGACATACAAATATAAAAACACACAAAGACACAGAATCTGACACACAAAGATTGACATAGAAATCGACAGTCAGTCACACAAGCGAGGTGAGAGAGAGACAGAAAACACAAACAAAATACAATGTCAGACACACACACAAACAGAGTCAGACAGACAAAACATAAAACATACACAGTGACACACAAACAGAGTCAGACAGACAAGGAAGGTGAGAGAGAGAGAGATACTAAATCCACAAACAAAAATATACAAATCAGATAGACAAAAGACAAACACAGACAAAAAACACCTACGAAAACACAAAGTCAGATATACAAATATACAAAAATACAGAGTCAGACACACAAAAACACAAAGACAGACACAGAAACACTTAAACAGACACTCAGTCACACAAGCACCGTGGGAATAGACAAAAAAACACAAACAAAACGGAAAGTCAGGCACAATTACACACATGGTTTGAGAGAGACAAAAACACAAAGTCAGACGCAAAAACATACAAACACACGGTAAGACACACAAAAATAGAATTACAGAAACAGAGACAGGCAAACAGACACTTAGTCACACAGTCATGGTAAGAGAGACACAAAAAAGAAACAAAAAAGCAATGTCAGACACAAAAACACACGGTGTTGGACACACAAAAATACAAAGATAGACACAGTGACCTGCAAACAGACACTCGGTTACATAAGAATGAGGGGGTGAAAGAAAAAAAACCACACATAAAAACGAAATAAGACACACAAACACAGAGAATCAGACACACAGATAGACAATGAGACAGCCAAATAGACGTTCAGTCGAACAAACACGCTAGGAGAGAGGAAAATAACACACACAAAAAGAAAATACAAAGTCAGACACAAAAACACACAGAGTAAGACATACAAAAACACAAAGCCAGACACAGACACATGCAAACCGATGCTCAGTCATAGGCACGGTGGGAGAGACAAAAAAATACAGAGAAAAAACAAAGTCAGAGACACAAACACACAGTCAGAAAAAAGGCAAGGAGCCTGTTAAAGAGTAAAAATTTCAATACTATTATAAATTATTTTAGTATATTTGTATATTGGTTTTGTATTCTGTATATTGAATTTAGTATAATGGTTTGGTTTAGTATATTGGTTTAGAACTCTTTACAAAAAGGCCTTTGAGGCTAGCTGTAAAAAAAGAAGATAAGCTTTGAAAGCTTGTCTTTAATTATTTTGTTCCGTTTCGTTTGAATGAATTTATCATCTTACATCATTTTATTATCAGTCCTGGTTGAACTTCGTTGAAGTAAGGATGCTAGGGCTGTTTTAATTTTTTTTTATTTTTAGCTATAATTTTCGCATTTTAGTGTAAGATTATATATATATATATATATATATATATATATATATATATATATATATATATATATATATATATATATATATATATATATATATTTGTTTTTAACTACGTAAAACTTGCGAATATACAACATTCTTTGCTGTCCCATTGTCTGTGCATATAAATAGATTGTCAGGTTTACCGCCTCTTGAACATGCAACATATAATGGTCCATGGGAAAACAATTCGTATTCAGATCTATACCTCATGATTCTAATGATTGCCCTTGAGCTTTGTTGATGGTGATTTCTAATCGACCATTCCCTGAGTCGCCATCGTCATTTATATATCCCCCTGTACACCCCGGCGTCCCCTTTGTAGTTATGTCCCTGTGTCCCGGTCGTCATTTATATTCCCTGTGTCCCGGTCGTCATTTGTGTCCCGGTGTCCCAGTCTGTGATTTCTCTTTGAGCGTCCCGGGCGTCATTTATATTCCTTGTGTCCCGGTCGTCATTTATATCCCCCTGTGCCCCCGGCGTCCCCGTTGTAGTTGTGTCATTTATATTCCCTGTGTCCCGGTCGTCATCCCGGTATACATTCGTTTTTGAATTGGTATATGATGAAATAAATTTTTAATTTTTTCCTTTTATTTTTTTTTTTATTGGTTTTGACCTTTTTTTAGGTTTTTTAGTTTTTTCTTTTTTATTTTTAGTTTTTTTTTACTTTTTTTATTTATATTTTTTTAGTTTTCTTTTTCTCCTTTATTTTTCAGTTTTTTTCCTTTTTTTAGTTTTTTTTCTTTTTTAGTTTTATTTATTTTTATTTTTAATTTTATTAGTTTTCTTTTTCTCTTCTATTTTTCAGTTTTTTCCTTTTTTTTAGTTTTTTTTTAGTTTTTAGTTTTTTAAGTTTTTTTCCTTTTTTTAGTTTCTTTAGTTTTTTTAGTTTTTCGGCTTTTTTATTTTTTTTTATTAGTTTTTAGTTTTTTTTGTAGTTTTTTGCCTTTTTTTAGTTTTTTCAGTTTTTTTTTAGTTTTTAGTTTTTTACCTTTTTTAGCCTAACCAGGATTTGAACCTGGGACCTTCATTCTCCGTTCTGACACCCTCTCTCACCGAGTGACTACTCCAACATGTTCATTTGGTGTTTTAAATGGTATATTATTAACCAAATTAATGTGTTTTACAATATACTAAGCATCGTCATAACAAAAATGACGACAACTAATTTCATGACGTCAGCCGACACAGAAACATGACGTCACCTTATCCACAGATCCACAGACAGACAACTTATTTTTATATATATAGATATATATATATATATATATATATATATATATATATATATATATATATATATATATATATATATATATATATATATATATATATATACATATTTCGGTGTTGTGCTGAAGATGACCCTTGAACATAGGGGGAAAATATTCACTGAACTGAATTCCACTGTAATTTACCCAATATCTTGGTTTGGTCCGGGCAAAATTTGAAAAACGATTAGAAGTTCGAATTTTTTCAACTGAGCATCATTAAAACTTAAAACAAACAGAAATTATTCCATATAAGAACGGAGCGTCCTCAATTTCTCACTCTTTACGCTAAAGGTTGACTTACTGTCCTAATTCTTTGAAAACGATTGCTAAAATACAAGGGCCATTGAACTGGCGCAACAAGTGAGGGATGGAAAAGGGTCCAGTTCCCCTCATATGGGGCGCATTCATGATTTATGTTCGTTGGAGGGGGGGGGGGTCAAGTAAAACAAGAACTTTTTTATTTTTTAACTAAGTTGGTTCTTATTCCAAGTTCCTTTATAACGCAGAGCGAATAAAATAGCCACTGAGAATCTCGAAAAAAAAGAATATTTATTATTAGAATATATTAGAAGATACATTTTCACATTTTAGAACTAAAAAAACGGTTTCCATCCATGGAACATTAAGGCCAGACGTTCAGGGTCACGCGACTGTTGTATGAGCAAATTGACATGACCCCCAACGGAAAGTGTGACGTCACCTTCCACACCTTGCAGTTTCTTTAATACCTGAGCAAGGACCCTCTGAGCTGACTTGTTTCTGTTTTCCCCGCCAGCTTTAGAATCTAAAAGGGTAAAGTGGGTTAAAAAGGGTACTACATTACTCACAAAAGTTGGAGTAGAATTGATAGATTAAACGAAAACTTACGAAGTTTGATTGTAATTCTACTCCAAAAAAGGAACACCAGCGAAGCTGAGAGTTCAACTTTCCACTCTGAGAGTTCATCATAAAACAAACCATCACTAACAATCAATAATAGCCCTATTTGTAAAAAGAAGCTACTGTACGAAAATTCATTTACAGTGAGATGGTTCAAGCACAAAAAATACAATGAATAAATTCCAAAGACAGATAATTATCGTACAATTTCTATTGGTTTAAAACCTTGCTTTAAGTTAGGACATTAAGGTAGACCTGGTGCTATGAGCACCACAAAGACGGAGATTTATAACTGTAAGAAATAACAGTTCTTAGATCCATCTAGAAATAGATGACTCGGACTCAGCAATATGAGACTTACAGTATGTATGAAAAATTGTGTCGTCTTTATTTTGATATTACGACATTCTAATATAAGAAGCTAGATACGTTACCGGACACAAGGAAAGCCAAAATTTTACCACTGATTTATTGTTGTACGGTATCGTTGTTTTAAAAAACACATTGATTTGAAAAACAAAACTCTCATTGTCATTATATATCGTATTACTATGTGAAAAAATGGCCTATACCTGAACTTATTTACTAGCTGATAAAATCAACAAAATTGCTAATTTTTGTGTTAGCATCTTTATTTGAAGATTTTCAATGTACGAAGCAGGTAATTTAAAGAGATAGAACACGCGTTTTACATTCCAAATACAAGAAAGCTTGAGAGGACTAGGCCCGTCTATTAAAGACACCTCTCACGAGCTTCTTGTGATTTAATTACTGCCAAACTGAAGGCTTGGTAAAGTTGCCGAAAAAGCACTGCTTGCAGTATTAATGCATATTATCGAACACCAGAGTGAAGAAGCTCCGTACGGAAGGTCAAGGTCTCTAGAGGAGTTAACTTATCACTCGT